>NC_053025.1:18841160-19141160 GCF_003073215.2 Triticum urartu | reverse complement strand
CAATATGTGGAAACTTATTTTGCAGAGCCGGACACTATCCTTGGTGTTTAAAATCTTCTTAAAGAACTTGGAGGAGGAACCCGCCTTGCAATGCCGAAGACAATCTGCACGCCGGACTCGTCGTCATTGAAGCCTGGTTCAGGGGCTACTGAGGGAGTCCTGGATTAGGGGGTGTTCGGGTAGCTGGACTATACCTTCAGCCGGACTCCTGGACTATGAAGATACAAGATTGAAGACTTCGCCCCATGTCCGGAGGGGACTTTCCTTGGCGTGGAAGGCAAGCTTGGCGATGCGGATATTCAAGATCTCCTACCATTGTAACCGACTTTGTGTAACCCTAACCCTCTCCGGTGTCTATATAAACCGGAGGGTTCTAGTCCGTAGGACAACTTCATCATACAACAATCATACCATAGGCTAGCTTCTAGGGTTTAGCCTCTCTGATCTTGTGGTAGATCTACTCTTGTACTACCCATATCATCAATATTAATCAAGCAGGACGTAGGGTTTTACCTCCATCAAGAGGGCTCGAACCTGGGTAAAACTTCGTGTCCCTTGTCTCCTGTTACCACCCGGCCTAGACGCACAGTTCGGGACCCCCTACCCGAGATCCGCCGGTTTTGACACCGACACTCCCCCTGTTAGCTGGGACCCAGTATAGTGGCAGGCTGACTTGTGGGGCCTACTAAGTTGATGGGGACGGAGGGCTTTGTCAACTTACTCAATAATGCATGATTCTAGCTCCAGTGACCGTACGATGTCCATCCGACGGCCGTAGTGCTTCTTCAACCTCTGGTCTTCTTGCTCCAGCCGCCCAAACCAGTGCCGGTCATGCCTCGTGCTCCTGCCTCCCGTGGCCGGCTGCGATGCGGCGGAGGCCTCACCACCCCCTACTACTCCCACCGCTGGCCAGGCCATCCCTCTACTCACCCACACCCCTGTTACTCTGCGGCGACGGCAGCCTCACACCGCAGCGAACCAGTGCCCTCGTACTCCTCTACGCGTGGGCATCCAACGCCTCGTCTTCCCCGGCTCCGCTTCGTCCCCTTCCTAGGCCTCGCTGTCGTCCACCGCCCTGGTGCGCTCGGTGCGGCGTGGTCAACGTGGTCAAGGAATGGCTTCCATCGGACGTGGACTGTACGTGGAGAGGCTGACAGCTGGGTCCACGGCCGTAGCAAGGAAGTGCCTCCTTATTACGTGCAAAATAATTATTCCTCCACCTGACAGTAGGGACCCACCGGACGGGCCACCAGTATTTTGCAAAAAAATCGTTTCCCCCTGACTGCTGGGACCCACCAGACGGGCCACCGTATTTCGCGAAAAAAACGTTCCCCCCGCTGTCAGCTCGGACCCACCGGAAGTGCCTCCTTATTACGCACAAAAAAATGAATACTCCCCCGATTAGCTGGGACCCACCTTGGTGGGAGGCTGACTTGTGGGCCTACTAAGTTGACGGGGATGAAGGGCTTTGTCAACTTAGTCAATATGAACGATTCTAGCTCCATTGACCGTACGATGTCCATCCAACGGCCGTAGTGCTTCTTCAACCTCTGGTCTTCTTGCTCCAGCCGCCCAAAGCAGCACCGGTCGTGCCACATGCTCCTGCCTCCCGTGGCCGGCTGTGCTGCCGCTGAGGCTTCACTGCCCCCTACTATTCCCACCGCTGGCCAGGCCCTGCGGCGACGGCAGCCTCACACCGCAGCTGAACCAGTGAAACCTCGTACTCCTCTCCGCGCGCGGGCTTCCACTGTCGCGTCTTCCCCGACTCCCCATCGTCCCCTTCCTAGGCCTCAACGTCGTCCACCGCCCTGGTGCTCTCGGCGCGGCGTGGTCAACGTGGTCAAGGAACGACTTCCATCGGACGTGGACTGTACGTGGAGAGGCTGACAGCTGGGTCCACGGCCGCAGCAAGGAAGTGCCTCCTTATTACGTGCAAAATAATTATTCCTCCACCTGACAGCGGGGACCCACCGGACGGGCCACAGTATTTCGCCCCCCTGACTGCTGGGACCCACCAGCTACATCTTCGCAGGCAAGGAAGTGCCTGACAGTCGGGACCCACCTGGTCGAAGCATATGTAGCGTTGTCATTCTGGTCACGAATGTGTACGTACATATATACTGGTGGATGTAGAGGCGCGCACGTGTCGTAGTAGAGGCGGCCAGGGTGCAAGAAAGAAAATACGGCCATGTATGTGTACATACGGGCGGAGTCTCGAACGCCTACTCGCGCATACGTACGGCGAGGGCTCGTGTACATGGCTGGGTCAGAACGGAGAAACAACATCGTCGTCGTGTTCATGGGGAGGCAACGGAATGCATCGTGTTCATTGGGAGGCAACACGGCTGGGTCAGAATGGAATGGGTGGTCGTGTTCATCGGGAGGGCTTGGACGGAAGAGGCGATGGAAACGAGGCCTGGCGTACCGCAAAACGGAGGAAACGGACCTCCTACGGTCGAAACGGGGGTCCTGTTGATCGGGAGGGGTGTGGCGTACCGCAAAACGGAGGAAACGGACCTCCTATGGTCGAAACAGGGTCCTTGTTGATCGGGAGGGGTGTGGCGTACCGCCAAACGGAGGAAACGGACTTGTGTTGGAGCGCTACGGTTGAAAAGGGGGTCCTGTTCATCGGGAGGGGTGTGGCGTACCGCAAAACGGGACTCCACGGGATACTGTTCATCTCCACTGTCGACCCCCTCCAGCCTCCACGAGCTACTGTTCATCCACCGCCGACCTCCTCCAGCCTCCACGGGCTCCTGTTCATCCAGGCTCCACCGCGCGCTACTCCACCGGCTACTGTTCAACCACCCCTCCACCGTCTACTGTTCATCCAGCCCTCCACACCACGGGGTCCTGTTCAACCACCCCTCCACGGGCACCCCTCCACCGTCTACTATTCATCCTGCCCTTCACACCACGAGGTCCTGTTCATCCACCCCTCCACGGGCACCCCTCCACCGTCTACTGTTCATCCAGCCCTCCACCACACCACGGGGTCCTGTTCATCCAGAGGCAACGCCACCGCTCACTGTTCATCCAACCCCCCCCCTCCCCGCAATGCTCACTGTTCATCCCATCGATCGGCTTCAGTTAGCAGCAGTAGCCAAGGAATCGCTCGATCGGGTTCAGTTAACAGCCATCGACCGATCGCTCGGGTTCAGTAACGCGTAGCCTGCAGTGCAATCGCTCGGGTTTAGTTAGAGCCCAACGCCTCGCTCGGGTTCAGTTAGAGCCAACGCCTCGCACACACGCGCGTATGTGTACGAGAGAAACGCGCATCGCTCGGCCCCCGACCTCCCACCGTAACCGGGAACTCCCTGAAATTTTCCTCCCCCTCGCTTCTACCAAGGTTTTTTCCGTCATGGACGGCCCAAAGAATGTCATGCAGCTGCGTCTCCGGCCCGCCCAGGATGAAAAGCCCATTTTCTATCATGATTTTTTGTCATAGAAGTAGGAGCCCACCACATCTATGATGATACCGGGTTTTGTCACAATTATTGCCATAGAAGTGTCATATGTATGACAGAAAAAAATTCGTTCGGCCCAAAATGTCATGGATGTGTCTTTTTTTTGTAGTGCAACGTACATCATTTTGGGCCACATGTAAGAGCTGCTGGTTTTGTGGTCCCTCTCGTGCGATTTTTATGATGGTTCAATCTATTGGCCCAAGCAGTTTATCGACAACAACAACTGTCATTTGACCAAACGAAAGATTCATTGGTCTGTCTTATGGTAGGTCATGGCGACATGCATGTATGACCAAAGTATCGATCATTACGTGCATCCGCCCTGCTGACACGAAGTGGGAGGTGGTGGGCCAAGCATCCTAGCTAGGTACGACATTATGTCATTATATATATCCTAGCTAGGTGGTTGTTAGGGTGCTTTCGGGTTTGCGAGGCAGGTGCCACCAAAGTTATGCATTGTGTATTTAAATTTTTAAACATCCCCAATATTCGTACATATATTTGGCCACTTCCAGGTGGTTCTTGACTTCTGGCCCCTCTCGTTGATCTTCATCGACGCGCCCAACCGTGGGCCCGCGGGGTCAAAGTTGTGCATTGGAATTTTGAACATCACAGACCACCCTTTTCACTCATATATATTTGGGCCACATGCTGGTGTGGTTGTCTATTGACCCTCTCTAACGTTATTTTTTGCTGCAAAGATGCTGATGACCCTCAACGGACACGAGGTATAATATCTTAACCGTGTGTGATACAAGTGTGATGTGAATCACCATGACCGCGCAAGTGCGAGCAAATTAAGGTGGAGGTACTGGCTCAACCGTGTGTGATGCAAGTGTGCTGAAATCACCACGACCGTGCAAGCGCGAGCAAATTAAGGTGGAGGTACTGACTCAACCGTGTGCGATGCAAGTGCGCTGAAATCACCACGACCGCGCAAGTGCGAGCAAAGGGTGGAGGTACTGGCTCAACCGTGTGCGATGCAAGTGCGTTGAAATCACCACGATCGCGCAAGCGCGAGCAAATTAAGGTGGAGGTACTGGCTCAACCATGTCCGATGCAAGTGTACTGAAATCACCACGACCGCGCAAGCACGAGCAAAGGGTGGAGGTACTGGCTCAACCGTGTGCGATGCAAGTGCGCTGAAATCACCATGACCGCGCAAGCGCGAGCAAATTAAGGTGGAGGTACTGGCTCAACCGTGTGCGATGCACGTGCGCTGAAATCACCACAACCGCGCAAGCGCGAGCAAAGTGTGGAGGTACTGGCTCAACCGTGTGCGATGCAAGTGCGCTGAAATCAACACGACCGCGCAAGCGCGAGGAAAGGGTGGAGGTACTGGCTTAACCATGTGCGATGCAAGTGCGCTGTAAAACCACCACCTGTGCAAGCTAAAGGCGGGTAAGTTCATTTGGAAATTAGGACGAACCGTGTGCGATAGACCAGCTAGCTAGAAATATAAAAAAACTACCCGCCTTGAGCGTTGCAAAAGTCGGTGGATCTGCGCCACTTTTCCTTATTATCATACACACATATTGTTATTGGACCATGCGCGATCTTGGGCACTCCCGCCCCGCATCAATTCCTTTACCCAAATTTTAGTAGCCGCCGTACTTCAACCGTCGCCCACACTCCTCTAGCGCCGACCTTATAGTAAAATTGCAGTAGCCGAGGCATTTGAACCGTCGCCCTCCCTCGTCCACCACCATCTCCACCCACCATTACTAAAAATTTCAGTAGCTGTGGCGTATCCTCAAACACCACCCCCCCCCTCCATAGTCCCCCACCTGCCCCCCTCCCCCCCTCGAACCCTAGCACGCGGCCGCCGCCGCCAACCCTGCCCGTCTGCCCGTTCCTCCTGGCTTAGATAATAAAGTTCAGGTTACCCAGCGATTCCCATACCGTCGCCCCACTCACCTGAGTTTTTAGATGAGGCATGCAGTGTCCCTCCCTGCCAGATCGACATCCCCTACTCCAGAATGTCGCAGCCTAAGCTCGACCACGTATCCCGGGGAGCCCGATGAGCATTCGGCCAAGAAGAGGTTTATCATGGCCTCTCCGACGGACGTTGGCGAGGTGGCCGCCATTCACCCCGACCTGTCGATCCCGGAGCAACACATCACCGCAAAAGCCGGCGAAGACGTTGACTACGTTGCCATGCCGAAGGCTTCATGTCAGTGGGCTAGCGTATTACTGTATCTTGAGAAAGCTGGCTACGACATCAAGCTCGTCCACACCGACAGCTTCACGCGGGCCATGTCACAGGTTAAGTGGTCCATCCCCAACCCCTCTGGTTCAACCGTCGTCGATCTCTTCGACAACCCTACAACTGATCTCCTCCGCCAAGCGGTCAAGGATTTGCGAGATTTATACGCCATCGAGCCCATTTTGTCACTTCTAAAGGACACGTTCTACGGCGGCGGCTTGGTATCCTCAATTGCCAAGTCAGATCTCATCGACCACGACCACGAGGAGGGCACCCACGAAGGTTCTTCCAAGGTGAAACAGCCCATCTGTGACATCAGAGAGTACACCATGGGTCTGTGCTCTTCCAACTGGAAGGATCCCGTCCATGAAATGTGAGGCAACATTCTATTAGCAAATCTTACCTTTTCTAGCTTGCCAACCCGTACCCTTTGTTGTAGTAGCATTTGCCGTGCGGTGCTTTAACTGTGTCATGTTTAATTATTTCAGTTATGCAAAAATGTATTGTTCAATAGGTCTAGGTGATGTTTAAGTATGAATTGTCCACTTTAGTTTCACGAATGGCTATATTTGGTTGTTTATAGTGAGTAGATGCCTTGTTTATCTGTATTTGGTTGTTAGGTTGGTTGGAGTGAGCATTTTTTTCAGTTATCGAGCAGATGTCTTGTTTATCTATATTTGGTTCTTAGTTTGGTTGCAGTGAGTATTTGTCCAGTTATCAAGAAGATGCCTTGCTTATCTGTATTTGGTTGTTAGGTTGTTTTTTTAGCATTTGTATAGTTATCAAGCAGATGCCTTGTTTATCTGTATTTGGTTGTTAGGTTGCTTTTTTAGCATTTGTCCAGTTATCAAGCAGATGCCTTGTTTATCTTTATCTGCTTGTTAGGTTGGTTGCAGTGAGCATTTGTCCAGTTTTCAAGCATATGCCCTATTTATCTGTATTTGCTTGTTAGGTTGGTTGTAGTGAGGCTCTGCCCAGTTTTCAATGGCTATATTTGGTTGTTATACTGGTCATTTATGCCTTGTTTATTTCAGTCATTCACAATGTGTTGTTCATTATGTGCAAGTCCGAACTGTGCCACTCGACTACATCAATACCAGTTTGAACGGCTATATTTGGTTCCAGTTATTCTTGGTGTAGTTAACACATGCCCTTTATTTCAGTTTTACACATTTATCCAGTGTGATGTTTAAGCATTACCTACATTCTATTCATTTTCAACAATACCAGTTTGAATTGCAATATTTGATGGATGTTAAGCCTGTTGTCGGTAACATTGCCTTCCATTTTAAATCTGCTTTAACAACATGTTGAAACCAACACATTCAAGCTATCATTTGGAGATGATGTTGTTTACCTTTGCTATATTTGTTTGATGTTAATATTGTTGTACTTGTCATGCCTTTCCACTACTTATGCAAGACAACAACGGGAGTGGCCACCATTTTCCACCGAGGTTAGCTTCATCCCTCGGCTTGTACTCTCCCCGTTGTTCCATAATGCAGTGAATATAGATCCAGGCATGGACACTAGTTAGCTTCTCATATTGACTTGTTGCTTGTAGGTACATATGCCCTTGGCAAGGATCCACGCATCGACCCTTTTTGCGTATGGGGCAATGAGATATTGATGAACAAGCATCAAGTGAGGAAACTGATAAGGATTATTAGCAAAAAGATACGAATGGTGGCAAGCAAATTATTTGTTTATGCTCTATCCAACACAACAGTGAGCTGTAGGATGGTAACTACAAACTCTGCAGCCTTCTCTTTTTACTGCCCATAATGAGTTGTTAGACAACAATGTCTGAATCTTTTTCGTTCCCAGTGGTTCCCGAAGCAGTTCACTCAAGATTACCTCGTAAAGTACAAGATTGGTGGACATGCAATGAAGGTTAAAGCATTTCATCCAGACTACAATGAGCATCGAGAAGTCCTAATGAAGACAGTGAAGGATGGACGGGCAGCCATCACAAGGGGTTGGCCTAGAGTCGTGCGCGCATTACGCATGGAGGAGGGCACAATATGGGCATTCTGCTTCACCTTCTCCAACAACCAGAATCTCTTTTTCCTCTCTCTTTACAGTCTTTAGTACAACTATGGTTCATCATTCTTTACTTGGTGCTTCTGTAGTTCTTCAGGATATGTACCTGTGCATCGAATTACGGATTCGTGGTTGAACCTATATTTGTAATAAACATGGTTGGATATGAAATAAGTGATTTCCTACTTTCAAATTAAAAATATGTGATTTTTAAATTAGGGATTAATTAGATTAATTGGACTAATTAGGGATTACACTGCACATGGTTTGCGAAAGCAAAACGTCTGTGATATACGTGGAGATCAGAAACGTTTCTAGGATCCACTACGTGTGCGATCAATCTCCACTGCACACATGACTTTCTCTTGAAAACTGTTTGCGTTAGGCCACCTTGCGCAAACGTTTACCACATAAAAAATGTGTGTGAGGGACAGCCTTTGCCACACAGTTTCTTCTACGCACCATGTGTGATGCATTCAATAAGTAAACGATAAAACTATTAATATCGTGTGCAATGGCAACGCTATCACAAACGATTTAATGGGAAAAATTGTATGTGATGTACCTGTGAACGGAAACGTTTTCCTTGGAGCGACTGTGTGGGATGTACATATGAATGGAAATTTTTAGCGGGGACTGACTGTGTGGGATGTACTTGCGATCGGAAACAATTTCGTCGTATAATTGTATTTTTTAGCTCTATTGTACGTATTTCCGTATTTGAGCGCTTGCCGGTCGCACACGACCTCATTTTGCCGAGCGTGTGTGCCAGGAGGGCATATCCCCGACGGTTTCTGGGTCGTGTGGGAAGGACCCCCCTATCGCCCACACTCACTTGGCGACGGTTCCAAATGCCGTCACGGAAAGGGGTTAAAAACCGTTTGTTTAGGACCGACGCGTACCAGTGTAGGCTCGCTGGTCGGTGAGCAGTTGGATGAGATTCATGTAATCGAGTTAGTTTTCTTAGGGCTTGATCCCTAGTATCCACTATGTTCTTAGATTGATGTTGCTATGACTTTGCTATGCTTAATGCTTGTCACTTTGGGCCTGGGTGCCATGAACTCAGATCTGACCCGTTTATGAATTCATCTTTATATCCATGTTTTAGATCCGATCTTGCAAGTTATAGTCACCTACTACGTGTTATGATTCGGTAACCCCGGAGTGACAATAACCGGGACTTCTTCCCGTGATTACCGTAGTTTGAGGAGTTCATGTATTCACTATGTGTTAATGCTTTGTTCAGGTTCTCTATTAAAAGGAGGCCTTAATATCCCTTAGTTTCCAATATGGACTCCGCTGCCACGGGAGGGTAGGACAAAAGATGTCATGCAAGTTCTTTTAATAAAGCACGTATGACTATTTACAGAATACATGCCTACATTATATCGATGAACTGGAGCTAGTGCCGTATTGCCCTAGGTTATAACTGTCACATGATGAATATCATCCAACAAGTCACCGATCCAATGCCTACGAATTTATCTTATATTGTTTCTACTAAGTTATTGTTGCTATCGTCACTGTTACACTTGCTACAAAATTATTGCTATCACTGTTACTGTTACCGTTGCTGCTGTCACTACTATCAAAACTATCATATTACTGTGCTACTGATTACTTGCTACAGATAATTAATCTCTAGGTGTGGTTGAATTGACAACTCAGCTGCTAATACCTTCAAATATTCTTTGGCTCCCCTTGTGTCAAATCTATAAATTTGGGTTGAATAAAAGTATTGCGATCCCCTATACTTGTGGGTTATTAGGGCCCCCATTGTAGGGTGTTGCGATATGTTCATGGTTTGCTTATTGTCGGTGTTGCAGGGGTGACAGCAGCCTAAACATGGATAAGTGGGTTATGGCATATGGGAGTAAAGAGGACTTGATACTTAATGTTGTGGTTGGGTTTCATGACCTTAATGATCTTTAGTAGTTGCGGATGCTTGCTAGGGGTCCAATCATAAGTGCATATGATCCAAGTAGAGAAAGTATGTTAGCTCATGCCTCTCCCTCATGTAAAATTGCAAGAATGATTACCGATACTTGTTATTGATTGTCTAGGGGAAAATGACTTTCTTGTTGACAAAAGCTATCCACTTTTATTACCTTGCAATTTACTCGTAGTTTTATTCTCGCAAAGTACTCGTAGTTTTATTCTTGCAAAATAGTTTCATACTTGTTTTAGGTAAAGCAAACGTTAAGTGTGCGTAGAGTTGTATCGGTGGTCGGTAGAACTTGAGGGAATATTTATTCTACCTTTAGCTCCTCGTTGGGTTCGACACTCTTATTTATCAAACAAGGCTACAAATGATCCCCTATAATTGTGGGTTATCAGGTAGGTCTATCATTCCTGTCCTCAATTTCTTCTTGGAGCTTCTCCAAAGTAGTCTGGATCTCTGTAACCTTCACATCTAGATCATGGAATTTAGTCTCAATGATCCTCTCAAGACTCTCTTGATTCTGAGTCAGGGTGGCCAAGCCCTTCTCAATCCTCACTCTAGCCTCAAGCAGATAACTGGGTTGATCTTGCTTGGTCTTGAGCATCACTTGTGAAGCATCTCGTACACTGGCTGCCCTTGCTGCTTTTGTAGCCTTTGCTCTCTCTCTCTCTCTTCTCTTGAGCTTCAGCACATGTTGGATGAGATGCATCCATGATAATCTCATTGTCCTCAAATTCTGGCCTCAGGGGAAGATGCTCTTTATCTAGAAGATATGTTCCTGTTCCCGTCTTGGAGTTGATCAACATTTGTATATGAGGGGCATATTGACATGATCTCTTCTTATCAACTGTAGTTCTCTTCACTGTTTCAACAATCAAAGTCATCACTTTGAACTTCTGTGGCACAACAAACATGTGGAGCAAGTTGATGGAGTGACCACGGATCATTCTATGATCTCCTGACTTGGGCAACAAAGTGTGCCTCGGAATGGTGTTGATGGTGGTCAGACCTGACAGCAGATAGTATATAGACCCAACCTTATGAGTCTCCAAGGCTTCATCAGGAATAGTCTTGTACATATTTGCCATGGAGTTGAGATCCTTCATTGGCTTGGCATATACATCAGTGTCATTTTCATCTTCCTTGGGGGTATTGATCAACTTGGCCCATTCAGATATAGTTGATTGATATCTAGTTCCTTCAGTCATCCACACAATCTTGCCATCTGGATAGAAATGAGCAGTTGAGTAGAATTGCATTATCATTTCATCATTCCATTTTGTCAACTTTTGACCAACAAACTTGTCCACTTCATTAATCCTGAAGCTCTCATGCACACCTGGGAAGTATTCCTCATTGTCATCAATATATTCCAGTCAACCCATCTCATGTCACTGACAATGGGCTTCTTGTCTAGCAAGACTATCTCATAGAAGTCCTGCTGTTCCTTGGTGTGGAAACGATAGTCTACAGCATTCCTTCTCCTGGTGGCATAGGGATCAGTCTGTCTCCACAATCTCAGACCAGCATCCTTTCTTTCCTTCATGTTTTTAGCAACCACTGGATGATCATCACTGTGATCTGGAATCTTTGGCTTCAGCTTTCTGAGCACTTGTGGCTCTTCATCCTCTTCTTGAACTTCAGGCACTAGGGCCTTGTTCTTCTCAGCAGCAGATATGTTTCTAGTGGATCTCTTGGGTGCAGAAGGTTTTGGTGCTTGAGCTTGAGTTGGAGGCTTAGGGGCTTGGGGGCAAACTTGGGCTTAGATGGAGCAGCCCCTGATCTTATAGCATCCTGCATAAGCTTCTGAGCCTTTGGAGGTGGTGCAGCTGGCTCTTCCTCCTCCTCATCTTCATATGAATCTCTCATCATAGATGGTTTGCCAATGACTCTGGCAATGGTCTTCCTCACTCTCTCCTTCCTCTTCTTTCCTCCAGCAGCCTCTTCTTCTCTTGGTTCAAGAGTGAACTCCATAGTTTCTTCAGTGGAGGCTCTGGCTTTTGACATAGGCTTCCTCTTGGTAGGAGCTTTCTTCTGCATACCAGGCTTGATGGCAGCAGCAGCTTGCTCTTTCTTGAGCATCCTTTTCTTGGAGGTCACCTCCTCCTAGCAACAAAGTCTCCATCCTCAGACTCAGATGTTTTCTTCTTTCTTTGCCTAGTAGCAGCCTTAGGCAAGTTGCTTGGTGTGCTTCTGCTCCCATCCTCATAGCTGCTTGAGGGACTAGTGCCCTCACTGAGATTAACTTGCTCTTCAGACCTGTTTTGACTGTTGCTGCCCTTTGACATCTCTGAAACTGACCCTGTGAATAGATGGATGTAGATAGAGTGGATGAGCATCACAAAGCACAGCTATTTTGCAAAAATATTAAGACAAAAACTTAACTTTAGTTTTCTGCAGAAAGCATTTCGGAGCTACCGATTTGACAAACTCGGTGACACCAAAGCATTTACAAAATCTAAACATGCAGTTTCGGTCAGACTGAAATGCAGTCCGGTGACTCTGAGATGCTAGGGTTTCGCAGAGTAAGTGATTTTGGTCACACCGATTAGTACACTTCGGTCAGACCTAGTTGTACTTGTGCAATGGCCTGAGCCAAATCGGTGAGACTGAGATCCTCAGACCGGTCGGTCCGAGATGAGTTTGGGAGACCCAACCCTAAGTTTTTGCATCAAATCTATTCTAATGGAAATTTTCGATGGATAGATTGATCTCATTCGTGGTAAGAACAATGGCAATGATCTTTGTGCAAGAATCAGAATAAGAGAACACACATAGAGGTCTAACTTGGCGACGAACTCGCTACGACAACAATGGCGGTGAGATTCCCGTTGACGGTGACGGAGACCAGCCGCAGGAGGCACTGGCGACGATCCGGAGACCAAGGGGGCGGCAGAGCTGGGAAGGCGTGGTTGAGTGTTTGAAGAAATTTCCACATTTCAACAAGCGGCATATATATGCCCAGTCACTATCGGTGTGACCGAGTGGAACGACTCGGTGGCACCGAGATGCAAAACTGCTAGCAATTACTGCAACTCAGTGTGACCGAATTGTTCTAATCAGTTGCACCGAGATGAAAACGTAGATCAACTTATTGAATTTGGGAGACCGAGTAGGATGAGTTGGTCTGACCGAGATGCATTAAGAGGTTTTGGAAGTTTAAGCCCTTGATGGATCAGTGGCTCCGAGTGCTCCTCACCCGGAGGGTCCGAATTCGACTTGTTCAAACTTTGTGATGTAGCATGAATAGAGTTTGAGACGAGGAAAGCATGGATAGCTAGAGGGAGTACTTAGGCATTCTTGTCCATCCATTTTGCAAAGAGAAAAACCAAACAATAAAAGCAACAAATGGATGTCCTCGAATGGAGAAAATTATGCAATCAACATGCTCACAATAAGATAGCAAATGAAATATGTGGCAAAGCATGCACAAACGCTCTAGCATCTATCAAGCAATTGGCGATGACTAGGTCATATATATATGAGTATATTGACTGAGGAGTCAAATGAGAACATTTGATCATAGGTCATACTCATCGTTTAAGCACAACTGGGGTTACCACTTTTACATAAAGCATTGTTGTGTTCACACCATTAGAGTTGCTTTAGCTCAATTCTTAGAGCAAAGCTCCCCCTAGATGTGATATCCCCCCTTGGAGGGATGAACTAACCTTGGGTTTTGTTGTTGATGACATCATGTAGGTGTTGAAGATGTGGATGCTCAATGTTGATGTAGATCATTTGGAGCAATCCATTGGAGTGAGTTGCACTTTCAATACCTACATGGGTTAGTCCCACAAGGAACACACAAGAATATCCACAGACATAGAGTGAAATACACGTATGATGATGTCATGAAAGCATTAGGTTACCTTGTCCCTTGTCTTACCAACAAGAGGGTTTGTGACTCCTTGAACTAGTGCAAGATATGAAAGTTGATTGCACTTGTCCTTGCCAAAATGAATATGAGTGAAGTATGTTGGCGGAGTCACCCTCAAGAACTCTCTAGTTCTTCTTCTTTGGGACCCGCATCAACTTGATGGGAATCCTTGGAGGTGTAGTCATACTTGATGAAGTAGAACTTGATGTAGTCTTGGTAATCCACTTGACCAAGGCCTTAGGAGCTTCTTCAAATGAATCAATCTCTTCTTGAAGCTTGTCCTTGCCTTTTAGCTTGTGGTCTTGTGGTGGAAGATCATCTTGAGCTTGTGTTCCCTTGAAAGAAGTGGGGTCATACTTCTCTTGTTGAGGAACAAACTTCGTCTTGGGGTATTGATCTTCTTCCCACTCAACTCCATTGGCATTGAACTTTCGTTCAAAACCAACAACTTGATTCTTCCGGTGCCTTCCTTGCTTGCGTACAATTTCCTAAAATTGCTTACTTCTGGCAAGGCTCTTGTAAACACCTTTCTCTACAATTCCTTCAATAAGCTATTTTCTTGCTCAAGTGCAACTTGGTTGAGAGAATCATTAGTGGAATCAAGAGAACTACTAGATGCAACAATATTAGATTTAGCATGATTATTGTTACTACTAGATGAAGAATCTTTCTTGCTCTTGTTGCTAGATTTTACTTGTGGCATGTAAGTAGACAAGAGTAAACGCTTGGCAATGTAAGAAGAAATTTTCTTACGAAGATCATCATTGATTGCTTTTAAGAACCCATGCTCTTGCAACAAATTGAGCTTCTCAAAGCATAGCTTCTCATGACTCTTTGAAATCTCTCGATGATCCTCTAAGGTAGTTTCATGAGCTAACTTAAGAGTGTTTAATTCTTTAGTTAGACGCTCGATCTCCTTCTTATCATTTTCATTCGTTTCATCTTGATTAGCATGATTAATAGCAATTTCATCATAGTTTTCATCACTAGTATTGTCAATAATTAAGTCATCATCACCTAGCAAATCATCTTCATCACTATTGAAATCAACATACTCGGGGTGGGACACCTTAGGGCCTTTAGCCATGAAGCATCTTCCAATTCCTTCATTTGGTGAGTCAAATATGTCATAGGAGTTGGATGACACAAGTGCAAGACCAGCAACACCTTCATCTTGAGTATATTCGGAGTCGGAGTGATAACTTCTCTCAGAGTAGTTGTCGGAGTCGGAACCGGATACCCATTCACCAACGTGAGCTTGATGTCTTCATATTGTGTAGCTCTTTGATGACTTGTCCTTCCTTTCCGAATCCTTGCTTCTACAAGAGGGTCTTCGTTCATAACGATCATCTCTACTCCTTCTCTCTCTTGGTTGTGATTCATCTCTTTTACTTCTCCTTTTAGGTGATTCTTCTCTTCTCTTGTAGGGAGCCGTACACGCATTGGAGTAGTGTCCGGGTCTTCCACAATTGTAGCAATTGCGATAACGACTAGAAGATCTTTTGTCATTGTAGGACCTTGACTTGGAACTTCTCTCTTTGCTTCTACTCTTGTAGAACTTGTTGAAGTTCTTCACCATTAGGCTCAATTCTTCATTGAAGACTTGTTTCTCACTTGATGTTGTCGAAGAATCACATGAAGCTTTGTAAGCACCACTTGACTTGGTGTGGATCTCTTCCTTATCCCTGAGTGACATCTCATGAGCAACAATTCTACCAATGACTTCCGTTGGCTTGAGATCTTTGTAATTGGGCATCATTTGGATCAAGGTGCACATGGTATCATATTTTCCATCCAAGGCACTTAGGATTTTCTTGATGATGAATCTATCGGTCATCTCTTCGCTTCCCAAGCCGGCAATCTCATTTGTGATGAGAGCAAGCCTAGAGTACATTTCAGCGACTCCTTCACCATCCTTCATTTTGAACTTGTCAAGTTGACTTTGAAGCACATCCAATTTGGATTCCTTAACGGACTCGGTACCTTCGTGCATATCAACCAAACTATACCAAATTTCCTTCGCATTCTCAAGACGGCTGGTTTTGTTGAACTCTTCGGGGCACAATCCATTGAAAATAATATCGCAAGCTTGAGCATTGTATTGCAACATCTTCAATTCTTCTACGGATGCTTCACAATCTGGTTCTCTTCCATCCTCGAAGTATTCACCTTGCAAGCCAATATGCACAATAGCCCATACGGCAGGGTTATGACCAAGAATATGCATTTTTCATCTTATGCTTCCAACTAGCAATATTAGTACCATCAAAGTAAGGACCTCTACGGTGGTAATTTCCCTCACTAGATGCCATACTCTCCTAGGTTGTGAAACCAAGGCTATATGATCACCAAAGCTATGGAAATCAATGCAAATGGAGATCAAAGCTCTGATACCACTTGTAGGATCGAAAGTAGGTCTAGAGGGGGGTGATTAGACCACTTGACCAAATAAAAATCTAGCCTTTTCCCAATTTTAAGTCTTGGCAGATTTTACCAACTTAGCACAAGTCAAGCAATTAACCTACACATGCCATTCTAAGAATGTAGCAGCGGAAAGTAAAACAATGCATATGAAGGTAAAGGGAAGGGTTTGGAGAGGGCAAACGCAATGTAGACACAGAGATTTTTGGCATGGTTCCGATAGGTGGTGCTATCGTACATCCACATTGATGGAGACTTCAACCCATGAAGGGTAACGGATGCGCGAGTCCACGGAGTGCTCCACCCACGAAGGGTCCACGAAGAAGCAACCTTGTCTATCTGATGCGACCTTCGACAGAGAATTTCAACGGTGTGAATAATTTGCCCAAACTTTCACGGTACGATGTCACCTAAAAAAGCGTGGCGCTCGCGATCTTGTAGATGCAATCAGCACGAAAATAACACGCACACCCCCTGCAAGAAGAACGTGGACAGTTCTAAAAGAACCAGCAGCAAACTAGAGGCCTTGCCTCCAATCTCCTCGCCTAAACACACAAATAATTCAGCTTTTCAACTTGTATCAACTAGTCACGGGAAGATACCCCGACTTGACTCTATCCATGCGATGGAAAATATCCTGATAACAAAAACTACCCCGTTACATGAGGCGCAGCCTCCTTTTATTGGTGCACGCAGGCGCACGTACGTTACAAGGTCAAGACCGACTCGATCGTGATTTTATTTCCAAACCAACTTAAGCTAGGACTCCCTCTCTCTCATATCTTAACTAACTAGGAATTAACTAATTTAAAAATCCGGCAACGCTGATCACAAGAAGCCAAAACAAACTAATAGTACTACCTCCCACGTACGTATTGAGCATGTACGTCTCAATTTTAATTGCATCGACGTGCAGACTTGTGCATGGAGTCCTATAGACTTGCGCATGGAGTCCTGAACCTTGGCTCAATTTCATCCGATGGTGTAATCTGAACTTTGTCGTTCGCACAAGTGTCAAAAGTAATTACATGTATACCTTTCGCCCGACGTCTAGCTGGTACGATATATATCTCATTTTGTCCTTGACCAGCCCTAGTAGATATGGTCGCATAACTATCCCACCATGGCCATCTCCCACGAAGGACTTGCCTTACTCGGGTAGATCTTCACAAAGTAGGCGATCTCCTTGCCCTTACAAACTCCTTGGTTCAACTCCACAATCTTGTCACAGGCTCCCAAGTGACACCTAACCAATCTAGGAGACACCACTCTCCAAAAGGTAATAGATGGTGTGTTGATGATGAACTCCTTGCTCTTGTGCTTCAAATGATAGTCTCCTCAACACTCAACTCTCTCTCACAGATTTGGCTATGGTGGAAAGATGATTTGAGTGGAAAGCAACTTGGGGAAGGCTAGAGATCAAGATTCTTATGGTTGGATTGGAATGTCTTGGTCTCAACACATGAGTAGGTGGTTCTCTCTTAGAAAATGAGTAGTGGAAGTGTAGGCACGTTCTGATGGCTCTCTCACAAATGGAGATGGGGGTGGAGGGGTATATATAGCCTCCACACAAAATCCAACTGTTACACCCATTTGACCCAACTCGGTCAGACCGAATAGAAGAACTCGGTGAGACCGATTCAGTTCAAAATGTGAACATTAGGAATCTCGGTGGGACCGACATGATCAACTCGGTGGGACCGATGTGCTAGGGCTAGGGCAAAACCTCATCTCGGTGAGACAGATTGCATGAACTCGGTGAGACCGATTTCAGCAATGAGCAAACAGAGAGTTGGTCAGGCAAACTCGATGGGACCGATTGCAAATTTTGATGAGACCAAAATAATTACAACAGGCAATAAAGGGTTTGCAAGGCCATCTCGGTGAGACCGAGATCCGTATCAGTGAGACCGAATTGTCTAGGTTTTCTGGCAGTGGCTATGTCAACTGAACTCGGTGGCACTGGATAGATCAAATCGGTGGGGCTGAGTTTGACTTTGGGTTTTGGACATATGTGGAAATGAGAAAGTAGCTGAGGGTTTTGGAGCAATATCACTAAGCACTTGAGCAAGTAGACCATTAAGCAACACCTCATCCCATTTTAATAGTATTGGCTTTCCTATGGACTCAATGTGATCATGGATCACTAAAATGAAAATGAAGAGTCTTGAGCTTTTGCCAATCTTTGTCCTTAGCATTTTGAGGGGTCCACATCTCTAGTCCATGCCATGCCAATCACTGAACTTTCTGAAATATTTAACTTGAATGGATATTAGTTCAATGAGCTATATGTTGTTATGAATTACCAAAACCACTCGGGGATTAGTTGCCTTTCACCTACATAAAACTTGTAGATCGCTGAATATGATATGTATGATTCCTTGCAATAATTTTGTGGTATAGAGATGCTAATATGTGGGAGGTGACACGTCTCCAATGTATCTACAATTTTTTATTGTTCCATGCTATTATATTATCTGTTTTGGATGTTTTATATGCATTAATATGCTATTTTATATAATTTTTGGGACTAACCTATTAACCTAGAGCCCAGTGCTAGTTCCTGTTTCTTTTCCTTGTATTAGAGTTTCGCAGAAAAGGAATACCAAGCGGAGTCCAAACGGAATAAAACTTTCGCTATGATTTTTTTTGGATCAGAAGACATCCAGAGGACTTGGAGTGCAAGTCAGAGAAGCCATGAGGCAGCCACTGATGTCTGCTAGACTACGTCGGTATTTCCCCAAAGAGGAAGGGATGATGTAGCACATCGACGGTAGGTGATACGTCCATTTTGCATCATGTTTTCTTACTGTGTTTATGATTTTTTTATCCATAATAATGCTTTTTGGAGTAATTCTAATGTCTTTTCTCCCATAATATGAAAGGTATACACAAAGAGGGAGAATTCCAGGAGCTGGAAATCTGGACCTGGAAAAGCTACGTCAGGCTACCTATTCTGCACAAATCCAAACAAGCTGAAACTTCACGGGGAAATTTTATGGAGTATATGAAGAATATTGGAGCAAATAAGTACCAGAAGGGCCCACCAGGTGGGCACAACCCACCTGGGCACACCAGGGAGCCCAGGCGCGCCCTGGTGGGTTGTGCTCACCCAGGCCCACCTACGGTGCCCATCTTCTGGTATATAAGTCATTTTGACCTAGAAAAAATAAGGAGAGGACTTTCGGGACGGAGCGCCGCCGTCTCGAGGCAGAACTTGGGCAGGAGCACTTTTGCCCTCCGGCGGAGCAATTCTGCCGGGGGGACTTCCCTCCCGGAGGGGGAAATCATCGTCATCATCATCACCAACAACTCTCCCATCTTGGGGAGGCCAATCTCCATCAACATCTTCAACAGCACCATCTCATCTCAAACCTAGTTCATCTCTTGTGTTCAATCTTGTTACCGGAACTATAGGTTGGTGCTTATGGGTGACTAGTAGTGTTGATTACATCTTGTAGTTGATTACTATATGGTTTATTTGGTGGAAGATTATATGTTCATATCCAATATGCTATTTAATACCCCTCTGATCTTGAGCATGATTATCATTTGTGAGTAGTTACTTTTGTTCTTGAGGTCACGGGAGAAATAATGTTGCAAGTAATCATGTGAAATTGATATGTGTTCGATATTTTGATAGTATGTATGTTGTGATTCCCTTAGTGGTGTCATGTGAACGTCGACTACATGACACTTCACCATATTTGGGCCTAAGGGAATGCATTGTGGAGTAGCAATTAGATTATGAGTTGCGAGAGTGACAGAAGCTTAAACCCCAGTTTATGCACTATTCTGTAAGGGACCGATTGGATCCAAAAGTTTAATGCTATGTTTAGAATTTATTCTTAATACTTTTCTCATAGTTGCATATGTTCATGGGAGCGTTAATCATAAGTAGGAGGTTTGTTCAAGTAAGAACAGAACCTAAGTACCGGCCCACCCACATATCAAATTATCAAAGTAGCGAACACAAATCGAACCAACATGGTGAAAGTGACTAGATGAAAGTCCCGTGTACCCTCATGAACGCTTTTCTTATCATAAGAAACCGTTTTGGCCTATCCTTTGCCTCAAAAGGATTGGGCTACCTTGCTGTACCTTTGCTACTATTATCGTTACTTGCACTTTACAAATTATCTTGCTATCAAACTACTCTGCTACTTACAATTTCAGCACTTGCAGACATTACCTTGCCAAAAACCACTTGTCATTTCCTTCTGCTCCTCGTTGGGTTCGACACTCTTACTTATCGAAAAGAGCTACAATTGATCCCCTATACTTGTGGGTCATCAAGGCTATTTTCTGGCGCCGTTGCCGGGGAGTGAAGTGCCTTTGGTAAGTGGAAAGTGGTACGGAAACATTTATATAGTGTGCTGAAATTTATTGTCACTTGTTACTATTGAAAACAATCCTTTGAGGGGTTTGTTTGGGGTATCTTCACCTCGACCAGAACCACAATTAGCTACACCTCAACCTACTACACCTACTAAAAATATTGAATATGAAATTCCTTCGGGCATGATAGAACAACTGCTAGCTAATCCTTATGCACGAGACGGAACCGAACATCCTGATATGCACTTGATATATGTAGAACAAATTTGTGGATTGTTCAAGCTTGCAGGTTTACCCGGAGATGAAGTTATGAAGAAGGTTTTCCCTTTATATTTGAAGGGAAAATCATTGGCATGGTATAGTCTATGCGATGATATTGGATCCTGCAATTGGAATCGATTGAAATTGGAGTTCCATCAAAAAAATTATCCTATGTGTCAAGTTCATCGTGATCGGAATTATATATATAATTTTTGGCCTCATGAAGGAGAAAGTATCGCTCTAGCTTGGGGGAGGCTGAAGTCAATGTTACACTCGTGCTCCAATCATGAGCTCTCAAGAGAAATTATTATCCAGAATTTTTATGCTCGGCTTTCTCGTAATGATCAAAGCATGCTTGATACTTCTTGTGTTGGTTCTTTTATGAAGAAAACTATTGAATTCTAGTGGGATCTTTTGGAAAGAATTAAACGCAACTCTGAAGATTGGGAACTCGACGAAGGTAAAGAGTCAGGTATTAAGCTTAACTATGATTGTGTTAAAAAAATTTATGAATACCGATGCTTTTCAAAAGTGTAGCACTAAATATGGACTTGATTCTGAGATAGTAGCCTCTTTTTGTGAATCATTTTGCTACTCATGTTGATCTCCCTAAAGAGAAGTGGTTTAAATATCACCCACCTATTAAAGAAGAAATTAAAGAACCGGTACCAGTTAAAGAAGAAACTATAATTTATAATGTAGATCCAATTGTTCCTACTGCTTATCTTCAAAAACCACATTTCCCTGTTAGGATTAAGGAACATGCTAAAGTTTCAACTTTGGTCAACAAAAGCTATATTAGAACACCTAAACCTGATGAAAAAATTAAAGTAGAACCTAGTATTGCTATGGTTAAAGATCTCTTGGAAGAAGATGTAGATGGGGATGTTATTTACTTCTGTGAAGAAGCTGCTAGAATTGCCAAACCTGATAAAAAGGATAAACATAGACCTATTGTTGGCATGCTCGTTGTCTCAGTTAAAATAGGAGATCACTATTATCACGGTTTATGTGACATAGGTGCTAGCGTGAGTGCTATTTCTTATTCCTTATATCAAGAAATTATGAATGACATAGCACCCGCAGAGATAAAAGACATAGATATTACTATCAAACTTGCTAATAGAGACACTATATCACCAATTGGCATTGGTACGCGTCGGTCCTATACAAACGCTTTTTTACCCCTTTCCACGACGGCATTTGGAACCGTCGCCAATTGAGTGTGTCCGATAGGGTGTCCTTCCCACACGACCTAGAAATCGTCGGGGATAGGCCCTCCTGGGACCTAGGCTGGGGCCGTGTGCGATCGGGCGAGGCATCGAAACCCAATCATTTCCGTAGGTATGTACATCCCACACGGTAATCTGAGAAAATCATTTCCGTAGGTATGTACATCCCACACGGTAATCCGAGAAAATCATTTCCATAGGTATGTACATCCCACACGGTGAATCCCAGAAAAACATTTCCGTTCGTATGTACATCACACATAGTCAATCCAAGGAATACGTTTCCATACTTATGTACATCGCACACATTCAATCCAGGGAAAACATTTCCGTTTGGATGTACATCCCACACGGTTTTATGTATATGCTCGTGTGTGAAAGGTGTAACTATCACACACGTGTTGGGGATCGAAGCAGAAACTAAAAAATTTCTACGCATCACCAAGATCAATCTATGGAGTATTCTAGCAACGAGGGGAATAGGAGTGCATCTACATAACCTTGTAGATCGCAAGCGGAAGCGTTCAAGTGAACGGGGATGATGGAGTCGTACTCGCCGTGATCCAAATCACCGATGACCAAGTGCCGAACGGACAGCACCTCCGCGTTCAACACATGTACGGTCGGGAAGACGTCTCCTCCTTCTTGATCCAGCAAGGGGGATGGAGAGTTTGACGGAGATCCAGCAGCACGACGGCGTGGTGGTGGAAGCAGGGGGGATCCCGGCAGGGCTTCGCCAAGCGCAAGCGGGGAGGAGAGGTGTTACGGAGGGATAGGGAGGCGCCAAGAGCAAGGGTGCGGCTGCCCTCCCTCCCCCCTCTTTATATAGGGGCCTTGGGGGGCGCCGGCCAATCTCCAAGGGGGGCGCCGGCCAAGGGGTGGCTTCCCCCCCAAGCCAAGTGGGGGGCGCCCCCACCCCTAGGGTTTCCCAACCCTAGGCGCAGGGGAGGCCCAAGGGGGGGCGCACCAGCCCACCAGGGGCTGGTTCCCCCTCCCACTTCAGCCCATGGGGCCCTCCGGGATAGGTGGCCCCACCCGGTGGACCCCCAGGAGCCTTCCGGTGGTCCCGGTACAATACCGGTAACCCCCGAAACCTTCTCGATGGCCGGAACTGGACTTCCTATATATAAATCTTTACCTCCAGACCACTTCGGAACTCCTCGTGACGTCCGGGATCTCATCCGGGACTCCGAACAACTTTCGGGTTACTGCATACTAATATCTCTACAACCCTAGCGTCACTGAACCTTAAGTGTGTAGACCCTACGAGTTCGGGAGACACGCAGACATGACCGAGACGCCTCTCCGGTCAATAACCAACAGCAGGATTTGGATACCCATGTTGGCTCCCACATGCTCCACGATGATCTCATCGGATGAACTATGATGTCGAGGATTCAATCAATCCCGTATACAATTCCCTTTGTCAATCGGTACGTTACTTGCTCGAGACTCGATCGTCGGTATCCCAATACCTTGTTCAATCTCGTTACCGGCAAGTGACTTTACTCGTACTGTAATGCATGATCCTGTGACCAACCCCTTGGTCACATTGAGCTCATAATGATGATGCATTACCAAGTGGGCCCAGAGATACCTCTCCGTCATACGGAGTGACAAATCCCAGTCTCGATTCGTGCCAACCCAACAGACACTTTCGAAGATACCCGTAGTGCACCTTTATAGCCACCCAGTTACGTTGTGACGTTTGGTACACCCAAAGCACTCCTACGGTATCCGGGAGTTGCACAACCTCATGGTCTAACGAATGATACTTGACATTGGAAAAGCTCTAGCAAATGAACTACACGATCTTTGTGCTATGCTTAGGTTTGGGTCTTGTCCATCACATCATTCTCCTAATGATGTGATCCCATTATCAATGACATCCAATGTCCATAGTCAGGAAACCATGACTATCTGTTGATCAACGAGCTAGTCAACTAGAGGCTCACTAGGGACACGTTGTGGTCTATGTATTCACACATGTATTACGATTTCCGGATAACACAATTATAGCATGAATATTAGACAATTATCATGAACAAGGAAATATAATAATCATTTTATTATTGCCTCTAGGGCATATTTCCAACAGTCTCCCACCTGCACTAGAGTCAATCATCTAGTTACATTGTGATGAATCGAAAACCCATGGAATTTTGGTGTTGATCATGTTTTGCTCTAGGGAGAGGTTTAGTCAACGGATCTGCTATATTCAGGTCCGTATGTACTTTACAAATCTCTATGTCTCCATTTTGAACACTTTCACGAATGGAGTTGAAGCGACGCTTGATATGCCTGGTCTTCCTGTGAAACCTGGGCTCCTTGGCAAGGGCAATAGCTCCAGTGTTGTCACAGAAGAGAGTCATCGGCCCCAACGCATTGGGTATGACTCCTAGGTCGGTGATGAACTCCTTCACCTAGATTGCTTCTTGTGCTGCCTCCGAGGCTGCCATGTACTCTGCTTCACATGTAGATCCCACCACGACGCTTTGCTTGCAACTACACCAGCTTACTGCCCCACCATTCAAAATATACACGTATCCGGTTTGTGACTTAGAGTCATCCAGATCTGTGTCGAAGCTAGCGTCGACGTAACCCTTTACGACGAGCTCTTCGCCACCTCCATAAACGAGAAACATATCGTTGGTCCTTTTCAGGTACTTCAGGATGTTTTTAACCGCTGTCCAGTGTTCCTTGCCGGGATTACTTTGGTACCTACCTACCAAACTTACGGCAAGGTTTACATCAGGTCTGGTACACAGCATGGCATACATAATAGACCCTATGGCTAAGGCATAGGGGATGACACTCATCTCTTCTATATCTTCTGCCGTGGTCGGGCATTGAGCCGTGCTCAATCGCACACCTTGCAATATAGGCAAGAACCCCTTCTTGGACTGATCCATATTGAACTTCTTCAATATCTTGTCAAGGTACGTACTTTGTGAAAGACCGATGAGGCGTCTCGATCTATCTCTATAGATCTTGATGCCTAATACATAAGCAGCTTCTCCAAGGTCCTTAATTGAAAAACACTTGTTCAAGTAGGCCTTTATGCTTTCCAAGAATTCTATATCATTTCCCATCAATAGTATGTCATCCACATATAATATGAGAAATGCTACAGAGCTCCCACTCACTTTCTTGTAAACGCAGGCTTCTCCATAAGTCTGCATAAACCCAAACGCTTTGATCATCTCATCAAAGCGAATGTTCCAACTCCGAGATGCTTGCACCAGCCCATAGATTGAGCGTTGGAGCTTGCATACCTTGTTAGCATTCTTAGGATCGACAAAACCTTCCGGCTGCATCATATATAATTCTTCCTTAAGAAGGCCGTTAAGGAATGCCGTTTTGACGTCCATTTGCCATATCTCATAATCATAGAATGCGGCAATTGCTAACATGATTCGGACGGACTTCAGCTTCGCTACGGGTGAGAAAGTCTCATCATAGTCAACCCCTTGAACTTGTCGATAACCCCTAGCGACAAGTCGAGCCTTATAGATGGTCACATTACCATCCGCGTCTGTCTTCTTCTTAAAGATCCATTTATTTTCTATGGCTCGCCGATCATCGGGCAAGTCAGTCAAAGTCCATACTTCGTTTTCATACATGGATTCTATCTCGGATTTCATGGCTTCTAGCCATTTGTCGGAATCTGGGCCCGCCATCGCTTCTTCATAGTTCGAAGGTTCACCGTTGTCTAACAACATGATTTCCAGGACAGGGTTGTCGTACCACTCTGGTGCAGAACGTGTCCTTGTGGACCTATGAAGTTCAGTAGGAGCTTGATCCGAAGTATCTTGATCATTATCATTAACCTCCTCTCTAATCGGTGCAGGCACCACAGGAACACTTTCCTGAGCTGCGCTACTCTCCGCTTCAAGAGGCAGTACTTCATCAAGCTCTACTTTCCTCCCACTTACTTCTTTCGAGAGAAACTCTTTCTCTAGAAAGGATCCATTCTTGGCAACAAAGATCTTGCCTTCGGATCTGAGGTAGAAGGTATACCCAATGGTTTCCTTAGGGTATCCTATGAAGACGAATTTTTCCGACTTGGGTTTGAGCTTTTCAGGTTGAAGTTTCTTGACATAAGCATCGCATCCCCAAACTTTTAGAAACGACAGCTTAGGTTTCTTCCCAAACCATAATTCATACGGTGTCGTCTCAACGGATTTCGACGGAGCCCTATTTAAAGTGAATGCGGCAGTCTCTAAAGCATAGCCCCAAAATGAGAGCAGTAGATCAGTAAGAGACATCATAGATCGCACCATATCCAATAGAGTGCGATTACGACGTTCGGACACACCGTTACGCTGAGGTGTTCTAGGTGGCGTGAGTTGTGAAACGATTCCACATTTCCTTAAGTGTGTGCCAAATTCGTGACTCAAATATTCTCCCCCACGATCTGATCGTAAGAACTTTATTTTTCTGTCACGTTGATTCTCAACCTCACTCTGAAATTCCTTGAACTTTTCAAAGGTCTCAGACTTGTGTTTCATTAAGTAGACATACCCATATCTACTCAAGTCATTAGTGAGAGTGAGAACATAACGATAGCCACCGCGAGCCTCAACACTCATTGGACCGCACACATCAGTATGTATAATTTCCAATAAGTTGGTTGCTCGCTCCATCGTTCCGGAGAATGGAGTCTTGGTCATTTTACCCATGAGGCATGGTTCGCACGTGTTAAATGATTTGTAATCAAGAGACTCTAAAAGTCCATCTGCATGGAGCTTCTTCATGCGTTTGACACCTATGTGACCAAGGCGGCAGTGCCACAAGTATGTGGGACTATCATTATCAACCTTACATCTTTTGGTATTCACACTATGAACATGTGTAACATTACGCTCGAGATTCATTAAGAATAAACCATTCACCAGCGGGGCATGACCATAAAACATATCTCTCATATAAATAGAACAACCATTATTCTCGGATTTAAATGAGTAGCCATCTCGAATTAAACGAGATCCTAATACAATGTTCATGCTCAAAGCTGGAACTAAATAACAATTATTGAGGTTTAAAACTAATCCCGTAGGTAAATGTAGAGGTAGCGTGCCGACGGCGATCACATCGACCTTGGAACCATTCTCGACGCGCATCGTCACCTCGTCCTTCGCCAGTCTCCGCTTATTCCGCAGCTCCTGCTTTGAGTTACAAATATGAGCAACCGCGCCGGTATCAAATACCCAGGAGCTACTACGAGTACTGGTAAGGTACACATCAATAACATGTATATCACATATACCTTTGGTGTTGCCGGCCTTCTTGTCAGCTAAGTACTTGGGGCAGTTCCGCTTCCAGTGACCACTTCCCTTGCAATAAAAGCACTCAATCTCAGGCTTGGGTCCATCCTTTGGCTTCTTCCCGGTAACTGGCTTACCGGGCGCGGCAACTCCCTTGCCGTCCTTCTTGAAGTTCTTCTTACCCTTGCCTTTCTTGAACTTAGTGGTTTTATTCACCATCAACACTTGATGTTCCTTTTTGATCTCCACCTCCGCTAATTTCAGCATTGAATATACCTCAGGAATGGTCTTTTCCATCCCCTGCATATTGAAGTTCATCACAAAGCTCTTGTAGCTCGGTGGAAGCGACTGAAGGATTCTGTCAATGACCGCATCATCCGGGAGATCAACTCCCAGCTGAGTCAAGCGGTTGTGCAACCCAGACATTTTGAGTATGTGTTCACTGACAGAGCTATTTTCATCCATCTTACAACTGAAGAACTTGTCGGAGACTTCATATCTCTCGACCCGGGCATGAGCTTGGAAAACCATTTTCAGCTCCTCGAACATCTCATATGCTCCGTGTTGCTCAAAACGCTTTTGGAGCCTCGGTTCCAAGCTGTAAAGCATGCCGCACTGAACGAGGGAGTAATCATCAGCACGTGACTGATAAGCGTTCATAACGTCTTGGTTTGCTAGGAATGGTGCTTCACCTAGTGGTGCTTCTAGGACATAATCTTTCTTGGCAGCTATGAGGATGATCCTCAGGTTCCGGACCCAGTCCGTATAGTTGCTGCCATCATCTTTCAGCTTGGTTTTCTCTAGGAACGCGTTGAAGTTGAGGGCAACATTAGTGTGGGCCATTTGATCTACAAGACATATTGTAAAGATTTTAGACTAAGTTCATGATAATTAAGTTCATCTAATCAAATTATTCAATGAACTCCCACTCAGATAGACATCCCTCTAGTCATCTAAGTGAAACATTATCCGAGGCAACTAGGCCGTGTCCGATCATCACGTGAGACGGACTACTCAACATCGGTGAACATCTACATGTTGATCGTATCTTCTATACGACTCATGCTCGACCTTTCGGTCCTTCGTGTTCCGAGGCCATGTCTGTACATGCTAGGCTCGTCAAGTCAACCTAAGTGTATTGCGTGTGTAAATCTGGCTTACACCCGTTGTATTCGAATGTTAGAATCTATCACACTCGATCATCACGTGGTGCTTTGAAACAACGAACCTTCGCAACGGTGCACAGTTAGGGGGAACACTTTCTTGAAATTAATGCGAGGGGTCATCTTATTTAAGCTACCGTTGTTCTAAGCAAATAAGATGTAAAACATGATAAACATCACATGCAATCAAATAGTGACATGATATGGCCAATATCATTTCGCTCCTTTTGATCTCCATCTTCGGGGCGCCATGATCATCGTCGTCACCGGCATGACACCATGATCTCCATCATCATGATCTCCATCATCGTGTCTTCATGAAGTTGTCACGTCAACTATTACTTCTACTACTATGGCTAACGGTTTAGCAATAAAGTAAAGTAATTACATGACGTTATATGTTGACACGCAGGTCATAAATAAATTAAGACAACTCCTATGGCTCCTGCCGGTTGTCATACTCATCAACATGCAAGTCGTGATTCCTATTACAAGAACATGATCATCTCATACATCACATATATCATTCATCACATCCTTTGGCCATATCACATCACAAAGCACTTGCTGCAAAAACAAGTTAGACGTCCTCTAATTGTTGTTGCAAGTTTTTACGTGGCTGCTATAGTTTTCTAGCAAGAACATTTCTTACCTATGCCAAAACTACAACATGAATTGCCAATTTCTATTTACCCTTCATAAGGACCCTGTTCATCGAATCCGATCCGACTAAAGTGGGAGAGACAGACACCCGCTAGCCACCTTATGCAACTATTGCATGTCAGTCGGTGGAACTAGTCTCACGTAAGCGTACGTGTAAGGTCGGTCCAGGCCGCTTCATCCCACAATGACGCCGAATCAAGATAAGACTAGTAACGGCAAGATAATTGACAATATCGACGCCCACAACTGCTTTGTGTTCTACTCGTGCATAGAAACTACGCATAGACCTAGCTCTGATACCACTGTTGGGGATCGAAGCAGAAACTAAAAAATTTCTACGCATCACCAGGATCAATCTATGGAGTATTCTAGCAATGAGGGGAATAGGAGTGCATCTACATACCCTTGTAGATCGCAAGCGGAAGCGTTCAAGTGAACGGGGATGATGGAGTCGTACTCGCCGTGATCCAAATCACCGATGACCAAGTGCCGAATGGACAGCACCTCCATGTTCAACACACGTACGGTCGGGAAGACGTCTCCTCCTTCTTGATCCAGCAAGGGGGATGGAGAGGTTGACGGAGATCCAGCAGCATGACGGCGTGGTGGTGGAAGCAGCGGGATCCCGGCAGGGCTTCGCCAAGCGCAAGCGGGGAGGAGAGGTGTTACGGAGTGAGAGGGAGGCGCCAAGAGCAAGGGTGCGGCTGCCCTCCCTCCCCCCTCTTTATATAGGGGCCTTGGGGGGCGCCGGCCCTAGGAGATGCAATCTCCAAGGGGCGGCGGCCAAGGGGTGGCTTCCCCCCCCCAAGCCAAGTGGGGGGCGCCCCCACCCTTAGGGTTTCCCAACCCTAGGCGCAGGGGAGGCCCAAGGGGGGTGCACCAGCCCACCAGGGGCTGGTTCCCCCTCCCACTTCAGCCCATGGGGCCCTCCGGGATAGGTGGCCCCACCCGATGGACTCCTGGGACCCTTTCGGTGGTCCCGGTACAATACTAGTAACCCCTGAAACCTTCCCGATGGCCGAAACTGGACTTCCTATATATAAATCTTTACCTCCAGACCATTCCGGAACTCCTCGTGACGTCCGGGATCTCATCCGGGACTCCGAACAACATTCGGGTTACTGCATACTAATATCTCTACAACCCTAGCGTCACCGAACCTTAAGTGTGTAGACCCTACGGGTTTGGGAGACACGCAGACATGACCGAGACGCCTCTCCAGTCAATAACCAATAGCGGGATCTGGATACCCATGTTGGCTCCCACATGCTCCACGATGATCTCATCGGATGAACCACGATGTCGAGGATTCAATCAATCTCGTATACAATTCCCTTTGTCAATCGGTACGTTACTTGCCCGAGACTCGATCGCCGGTATCCCAATACCTTGTTCAATCTCGTTACCGGCAAGTCACTTTACTCGTACCGTAATGCATGATCCCGTGACCAACCCCTTGGTCACATTGAGCTCATAATGATGTTGCATTACCGAGTGGCCCAGAGATACCTCTCTGTCATACGGAGTGACAAATCCCAGTCTCGATTCGTGCCAACCCAACAGACACTTTCGGAGATACCCGTAGTGCACCTTTATAGCCACCTAGTTACGTTGTGACGTTTGGTACACCCAAAGCACTCCTACGGTATCCGGGAGTTGCACAACCTCATGGTCTAAGGAAATGATACTTGACATTGGAAAAGCTCTAGCAAACGAACTACACGATCTTTGTGCTATGCTTAGGTTTGGGTCTTGTCCATCACATCATTATCCTAATGATGTGATCCCGTTATCAATGACATCCAATGTCCATAGTCAGGAAACCATGACTATATGTTGATCAATGAGCTAGTCAACTAGAGGCTCACTAGGGACACGTTGTGGTCTATGTATTCACACATGTATTACGATTTCCGGATAACACGATTATAGCATGAAATAATAGACAATTATCATGAACAAGGAAATATAATAATCATTTTATTATTGCCTCTAGGGCATATTTCCAACAACACGCTCTGCCTTGGTTAACTATTTGCTTTCATTAACTACATCACACATGATTTAATGTAGAAAACTGTGTGGCATTGGGCTATCCATCGCAAGCGCTTTTACTGCTAGAACCGTTTGCAAAGGTCCATGACCGTCCGTTCTATTTTTATTTTTGCCTGTAATTTATTATTCTAATTGGAAATTTTGAAATACGAAACGTGCAATTCAAATTCTCAGCACAATGGTTCAACAAGGAATCCATAAATAAAATTGCCAGTACAATATGTTCAGTAATTACAGGATTAGGCAGCAATTAACTATGATGAATCACAGTATTTAAAGGCGGTAAAGGTGAAGAGACAAGTGTAAATCATTTTGACTGTCGACGGTGTTGAAGAAGCGGAATGCCCAGAATGTGCCTTCCTGCATGCCATAGGCACGAACCACTTTTGTCCAACCCCTTGTGACGATCGCCCGCCCATCCTTCACCGCCTTTAGGAAGACTTCTAGAGCATTATCATGGTAGCATGAATTATATACTTTAACCTTAGTTGCCTCCACTCCGATCATCTAGTTTGTAAGGTAATCATCAATAAATAGCTTCGGAAACCACTGAAAAGAGAAAAATATCAGATACTGAGGTCTAATAGAGTAACTTGTTGTGGGGAGGGGGAAACGCAACACATTACTTACCATCCTAAAGCTCACTGTTGTCTTCTACAAAGTGTAAATAAAGAGCTTAATTCCAATCACCCCTTTCTTCCGCCTAACAATCTTTCTTAGTTTCCTCACTTGAGGCTTGTTCATGAATATCTCATTGCCCCATACTCAAAAGGGATCGAAGCGTGGATCAGTACCCCTCATATATGTACCTACAAGCAACCAGTAAATGTTAGAAGCTAAAGTGAGATTGCACAAATGATGTAAAATACAACTACTATGTTCCTAAGTACAAGTTTTTTTTGAGATTTCAATATGAACTACATACGAATGTATATAGAATTATAGATATAGTTTAGATAAGAATTTAGATTCACTCGTTTTGCTCCTTATGTAGTCTATATTGGAATCTCTAAAAATACTTATATTTAGGAATAGATGGTGTATAAGACATGGGATGCAGCTAACCTCGACGGCAAACAACAGCATTGCCCATTGTAGCCCTGTGTAAGTACATGGAAAGCTAATGTTAACTACAACAGGGTTAACATCCACCAAAAATAGCAAATGGTAATAAAACGGCAGCATCTATAGTGATATCTTCATTTTGAAAGAGTAGCACGATAGCAAAGGGATGGATTAAAAAATGGATACAACTGTTAATTGCAACAGGCTTAACAACATCCTAAGTCATGTTTTGTAAGTTTGTAGCCATTGAAATGCAACTGTTTAAAATGGATTCAACTGTTAATTGCAACAAGCTTAATAGACATTGAAACCGGTACTGATAAAAATGCAATTGGCATAGTTAAACATCAGAAGGCAGGTGCTGCCAGAGCAGAGAATGGCCCAGATGTCTATAAAAAGGTAGGGAAAGTAGCAAAAACGTGTTAGGCATGTTTACTAGAACATGCTTAATACATCGATCGTACAGAACATAGCCATTAACCGCAACTGGTATTGGTAAGATTGAACTGGTGAGTACATACTTGGTAAGTCCTGAGAGGTAGTTGCTGGGGCACTTCATCTTGGCCAGAGCTCGCCCAAAGTCAGCGACGGCGGAGGCGAGCTATTCCTCCGGGTCGAAGCGTGGATCAGTGCCACTGACATGTGTACCTACAGGCAACCAGTAAATGGGTAGAAATTAAACTGCAATTGCACAAATTATGTGAAATACTGTAAGACATGGGATGCAACTCACCTCGACGGCAAACAAAAGCATCGGCCGTTATGACCCTGCGTAAGTACATGGACAGGCATGTTAAGTGCAACAGGGTTAGCATCCACTAAAAATAGCAAATGGGCAGCATCTCTAGTGATATCCTGAGTCATGTATTGTAAGTTCGTTGCTGGTATTAGTGAAATTGAGCTGGACACGGTAATATTTGAACATCACACATTGTGTAGTACTGAAATAAACAAGGCACGAACATGCTTAATACATCAACCGTACAAATCAGGCCAGGGACGTGATAGAGATCGGTGGGTTACCTGACTGGATCCGAGCAAAACGTAGATGTGGTTGAAGCTTTGGTTGCGGCGGCGGCGGTTTGAGATGCCGGTAGGGGAAGGATGAGGGAGGGCGGGGGGAGATACTGAGGGGAAGGGGATGTGGTTGGAGGAATAAATTCTGAAATCGTGCGCCTAATGAAATTCGGTGCGAGACTTGAAACTTGGGCAGGGAAACACACAACACAGACGAAGCGCGTACTTGATTTTTTGGTCAATGGTATGCCTGGTTTATTAGGAAATATCGCACAGGTAACTGACTTATGGGTCATTAACGCAAAAAACGCAGACGGGTACGGCATAGAAACAGTGTGTTTTGTGATCTTCTAATGATTGACGCAAAAAAAGCACATGGGCACACATGCTAATCAACGCTCAAAGCCCTCAAAGGATGCTCTTACCGACATTGTACGTTAATACTACAAACTTAAAGTACTACTGGTAATTTTCTCTAATACTACAAACTTAAACTACTTCTCACATGCTGCCATCAGGGCATGCTGGCCAGACGTTGGCGTTCTCCTTCCCGGCCTTGTAGGCAGCAGCCCACCGTGCTTCGATCTCCGCCAAGCTCTCCTCACCATGGCGTGCGGCCTCTTTTTTCTTGCGGCGGCGGGACTCTCTTTTCTTGACTGCTTTCTACCTTTTCCGCTCCTTCTGTGCGGCTTGGGCCACCTCTAGATCCACCACCCATTTGGCCATGGCAGCCTCAAAGTCCGCCCATGTAATTGTCTGGCCGCCGGCGGCGATGAACTCGGCGCGGCAAGATGCTATCGCTTCCTTACCATGTTTGCGGTCGCGGGCGGCGAGGAACGTGGCGCGGCGGGATGCCATCGCTTCCTTACCATGGACGACGCATGGAGAGAGCTCTGGGACGGAGAGGCCGGGCAGCCATACAGTGTAGTGGTATTCAAGAGCTCAACCACAAACGACAACAGAAAATTGGCTTCCCTTACAATTTTGCCCGTTCATTATCGCACACGGTTCATCTCCGTCGCTTCCAGAAACAGTGTGCGCTGAGCCTATTGTGTGTTGCGTTATGATTGGCCGGAACCCCAGCCACGCGGATCACGCGTGTGAACCGCTGGATGTGCCGCGATCGAATGGCAATCCACATCCCTCACATCACACCCGTGCACCTGTAGATGGATTGGATTTATATGCGCTAAATGCCTAGAAAATGCACATAATCCCCTAAATATTGTAAATGAGCCCAGAAAATGCCAAATTTGAACACGGTGATTGTAGGGTGTATGTTCATCGTAGAAAAAACTCCAGGGCAAAGAACGAAGAAAAATTGGATTCCCCTTCAATCTTGAGGATTTCCCTTTGAAAAGCATAGAACTTCCTCCGTGATGGTTCGATTTATGAAGGGCGTGCATGACAACATAAGCCAAACCTTCTCAAATTTTTACCAGGGCATGGTGAGGTCATACCATGGCACCATGCCAGGCGTCATGTTTTTAAGCATTTATTTCATTTTTTCTATAGTTGAAAACCCAACAAACAAACATTTGTGGTTAACTATTGCCACACATTTCATCGAAATATCTTTCCATTCCTTGTAAAAGGCATGAGAATTTACTAAATGGCACGAGCATGGTTTTCTCGGCCGTTCTCGTGGACCCTTTCATGCATCGATTGTTTGAACTTGAATTATGCGCATTAATGCCTAGGAAATGCACATAATCCCCTAAATATGGCAAATGAACCCGGAAAAGTGCCAAATTTGAACATGGTGATTTGCAGGTTGTATGTTCATCGTAGAAAAAAAACTCGTGGACAAAGGACAAAGGAAATTTGGACCCCCCCCCCCTTCAATCTTGGTCCCCCTTGAAACCATGAAACTTCCTCGGTGATGGTTTGATTTATGAAAGGCACGCATCACGACATAAGGAAAACATTCTGCAATTTTTACCAGGGCATGGTGAGGCCATTGTTGGGGAACGTAGTAATTTCAAAAAAATTCCTACGCACACGCAGGATCATGGTGATGCATAGCAACGAGAGAGGAGAGTGTTGTCTACGTACCCTCGTAGACCGTAAGCGGAAGCGTTTATCAACGCGGTTGATGTAGTCGTACACCTTCATGATCCGTCCTGATCAAGTACCGAACGTATCACACCTCCATGTTTAGCACATGTTCAGCTCGATGACGTCCTCGCCTTCTCGATCCAGCAAGAGGGGCAAAGTAGTAGATGAGTTCCGGCAGCACAACGGCGTGGTGACGGTGTTGGTGAAGAACAATCTCCACAGGGCTTCGTCTAAGCACTACGAAAACTATGACGGGGGATAAACTAGAGGGGACGGGGTTGCCGGCACACGGCTTGGTGTTTCTTGATGTGTCTTGGGTGCTAGCCCTACCCCTCTATTTATATGTTGAGCCTTGGGGTCAAAACTTGGAGTAAAAGCCTCCACAAAGTCGGTTTCACCCGAAAGGCAAGATTCCTTCTCGGACTCCAGGACCTGACGCCAGGGTTCCCGGCGTCTGGACCCAGACGCCAGGGACCCTGGCGTCTGGCCCCTGGACTCCGCAAAACTTCCTTTTGCACTTTCCAAAAACCTTGTGGGCTTTCCCCTTTGGCCCAAATAAAGTGTTCTCGTACCCAAACATTTCGGGAAACATCCGGAACCTCTTCCGGTGAATTCCGGAACCCTTCCGGAGACCAAACACTATTATTCCATATATCAATCTTTATCTCCGGACCATTCCGGAGTTCCTCTCCATGTCCGTGATCTTATCCGGAACTCCGAACAACATTCTGTCACCAGCATACATAACTCATATAATACTATATCGTCAACGAACGTTAAGCGTGCGGACCCTACGGGTTTGAGAACTATGTAGACATGACCGAGACACTTCTCTGGTCAATAACCAATAGCGGAACCTGGATGCCCATGTTGGCTCCTACATATTCTACGAAGATATTTATCGGTTGAACCGCATAACAACATACGTTGTTCCCTTTGTCATCGGTATGTTACTTGCCCGAGATTCGACCATCGGTATCTCAATACCTAGTTCAATCTCGTTACTGGCAAGTCTCTTTACTCGTTCCGTAGTGCATCATCCTGTAACTAACTCATTAGTCACATTGCTTGCAAGGCTTATAGTGATGTGCATTACCAAGAGGGCCCAGAGATACCTCTCCGACAATCGGAGTGACAAATCCTAATCTCGAAATGCGCCAACTCAACAAGTACCTTTGGAGACAATTGTAGAGCACCTTTATAATCACCCAGTTACGTTGTGACATTTGGTAGCACACAAAGTGTTCCTCCGGTAAACGGGAGTTGCATAATCTCATAGTCATAGGAACATGTATAAGTCATGAAGAAAGCAATAGCAACATACTAAACGATCAAGTGCTAAGCTAACAAAATGGGTCAATTCAATCACATTATTCTCCTAATGATGTGATCCCGTTAATCAAATGACAACTCATGTCTATGGTTAGGAAACTCAACCATCTTTGATCAACGAGCTAGTCAAGTAGAGGCATACTAGTGACACTATGTTTGTCTATGTATTCACACATGTATTATGTTTCCGGTTAATACAATTCTAGCATGAATAATAAACATTTATCATGATATGAGGAAATAAATAATAACTTTATTATTGCCTCTAGGGCATATTTCCTTCAGTCTCCCACTTGCACTAGAGTCAATAATCTAGTTCACGTCGCCATGTGATTTAACATCAATAGTTCACACCTTTATGTGGTTAACACCCATAGTTCACATCGACATGTGACCAACACCCAAAGGGTTTACTAGAGTCAGTAATCTAGTTCACATTGCTATGTGATTAACACCCAAAGAGTACTAAGGTGTGATCATGTTTTGCTTGTGAGATAATTTTAGTCAACGGGTCTGTCACATTCAGATCCGTAAGTATTTTGCAAATTTCTATGTCTACAATGCTCTGCACAGAGCTACTCTAGCTAATAGCTCCCACTTTCAATATGTATCTAGATCGAGACTTAGAGTCATCCAGATCGGTGTCAAAGCTTGCATCAACGTAACTCTTTACGACGAACTCTTTATCACCTCCATAACCGAGAAATATTTCCTTAGTCCACTAAGGATAATTTTGACCGGTGTTTAGTGATCTACTCCTAGATCACTATTGCACCCTCTTGCCAAACTCTTGGTGAGGTACTCAATAGATTTGGTACACAGCATGGCATACTTTATAGAACCTATGGCTGAGGCATAGGGAATGACTTTCATTCTCTTTCTATCTTCTGTCGTGGTCGGGCTTTGAGTTTTACTCAATTTCACACCTTGTAATACAGGCAAGAACTCTTTCTTTGACTGTTCCATTTTGAACTACTTCAAAATCTTGTCAAGGTATGTACTCATTGAAAAGATTTATCAAGCGTCTTGATCTATCTCTATAGATCTTGGTGCTCAATATGTAAGTAGCTACACCGAGGTCTTTCTTTGAAAAACTCCATTCAAATACCCCTTTATGCTTTCTAGAAAAATTCTACATTATTTCCGATCAACGATATGTCATTCACATATATTTATCAGTAATGTTGTAGTGCTCCCACTCACTTTCTTGTAAATACAGGCTTCACCGCAAGTCTGTATAAAACTATATGCTTTGATCAACTCATCAAAGCGTATATTCCAACTCCGAGATGCTTGCACCAGTCAATAGATGGATCGCTGGAGCTTGCACATTTTGTTAGCACCTTTAGGATCGACAAAACCTTCTGGTTGCATCATATACAACTCTTCTTTAAGAAATCCATTAAGGAATGTAGTTTTGACATCCATTTGCCAGATTTCATAAAATGTGGCAATTTGCTAACATGATTCGGACAGACTTTTAAGCATCGATACAAGTGAGAAAATCTCATTGTATTCAACATCTTGAACTTGTCAAAAACATTTTTTCGACAATTCGAGCTTTGTAGATAGTAACACTACTATCAGCGTCCGTCTTCCTCTTGAAGATCCATTTATTCTCAATGGCTTGCCGATCGTCGGGCAATTCCACCAAAGTCCATACTTTGTTTTCATACATGGATCCTATCTCAGATTTCATGGCCTCAGGCCATTTTGCGGAATCTGGGCTCATCATCGCTTCCTCATAGTTCGCAGGTTCGTCATGGTCTAGTAACATGACTTCTAGAATAGGATTACCATACCACTCTGGTGCGGATCTTACTCTGGTTGACCTACGAGATTCGATAGTAACTTGATCTGAAGTTACATGATCATCATCATTAGCTTCCTCACTAATTGGTGTAACAATCACAGGAACAGTTTTCTGTGATGAACTACTTTCCAATAAGGGAGCAGGTACAGTTACCTCATCAAATTCTACTTTCCTCCCACTCACTTCTTTCGAGAGAAACTCTTTCTCTAGAAAGGATCCATTCTTAGCAACGAATATCTTGCCTTCGGATCTGTGATAGAAGGTGTACCCAATAGCTTCTTTTTGGGTATCCTATGAAGATTTACTTCTTCGATTTGGGTTCGAGCTTATCATGTTGAAACTTTTTCACATAAGCATCGCAGTCCCAAACTTTAAGAAACGACAGCTTAGGTTTCTCGCCAAACCACAGTTCATACAGTGTCATCTCCACGGATTTAGATGGTGCCCTATTTAACGTGAATGTAGCTGTCTCTAATGCATAACCCCAAAACGATAGTGGCAGAACGGTAAGAGACATCATAGTTCGCACCATATCTAATAAAGTACGATTGCGATGTTTGGACACACCATTACACTGTGGTGTTCCAGGTGGCGTGAGTAGTGAAACTATTTCACATTGTTTTAACTGAAGGCCAAACTCGTAACTCAAATATTTTACCTCTGTGATCATATCGTAGAAACTTTTATTTTCTTGTTACGGTGATTCTCCACTTCACTCTGAAATTCTTTGAACTTTTCAAATGTTTCAGACTTGTGTTTCATTAAGTAGATATACCCATATCTGCTCAAATCATCTGTGAAGATCAGAAAATAATGATACTTGCCGTGAGCCTTAACACTCATCGGACCGCATACATCAGTATGTATTATTTCCAATAAGTCAGTTGCTCGCTCCATTGTTCCGGAGAATGGAGTCTTAGTCATCTTGCCCATGAGGCATGGTTCGCAAGCATCAAGTGATTCATAATCAAGTGATTCCAAAAGTCCATCGGAATGCATTTTCTTCATGCGCTTTACACCAATATGACCCAAACGGCAATGCCACAAATATGTTGCACTATCATTATCAACTCTGCATCTTTTGGCTTCAATATTATAAATATGTGTATTACTACTATCGAGATCCAACAAACCATTTTTCATCGGGTGTATGACCATAGAAGGTTTTATTCATGTAAACAAAACAACAATTATTCTCTAATTTAAATGAATAACCGTATTGCAATAAACATGATCAAATCATATTCATGCTCAACTCAAACACCAAATAACATTTATTTAGGTTCAACACTAATCCCGAAAATATAGGGAGTGTGCGATGATGATCATATCAATCTTGGAACTACTTCCAACACACATCGTCACCTCGTCCTTAACTAGTTTCTATTCATTCTGCAACTCCCGTTTCAAGTTACTACTCTTTAGCAACTGAACCAATATCAAATACCGAGGGGTTGCTATAAACACTAGTAAAGTACACATCAATAGCATGTATATCAAATATACTTTTGTTCACTTTGCCATCCTTCTTATCCGCCAATTATTTGGGTAGTTCCGCTTCCAGTGATTAATCTCTTGCAGTAGAAGCACTCAGTTTCAGGCTTAAGTCTAGCTTTGGGCTTCTTCACGGGAGTGACAACTTGCTTGTCATTCTTCTTGAAGTTCCCTTTCTATCCTTTTGCCCTTTTCTTGAAACTAGTGATCTTTGTTAACCATCAACACTTGATGCCCTTTATTGATTTCTACCTCCGCCGATTTCAGCATCGCGAAGAGCTCGGGAATTACTTTCATCATCCCTTGCATATTATAGTTCATCACTAAGTTCTATTAACTTGGTGATAGTGACTAGAGAACTTTGTCAATTACTATCTTATCTGGAAGATTAACTCCCACTTGATTCAAGCAATTGTAGTACTCAGACAATCTGAGCACATGCTCACTGGTTGAGCTATTCCCCTCCATCTCATAGGCAAAGTACTGTCAGAGGTCTCATACCTCTCGACACAGGCATGAGTATGAAATACCAATTTCAACTCTTGGAACACCTTATATGCTCCGTGGCGTTCAAAACGTTTTTGAAGTCCCGGTTCTAAGCCGTAAAGCATGGTGCACTAAACAATCAAGTAGTCATCATACCGAGCTTTGTCAAAATGTTCATAACGTCCGCATCTGCTCCTGCAATAGTTTTGTCACCTAGCGGTGCATCAAGGACACAATTCTTCTATGCAGCAATGAGGATAATCCTCAGATCACGGATCCAATCCGCATCATTGCTACTAACATCTTTCAACTTAGATATTGATCTACAACATAGATATGCTAATACTACCAGGACTAAGTTCATGATAAATTAAAGTTCAATTAATCATATTACTTAAGAACTCCCACTTAGATAGACATCTCTCTAATCATCTAAGTGATCACGTGATCCAAATCAACTAAACCATAACCGATCATCACGTGACATGGAGTAGTTTTCAATGGTGAACATCACTATGTTGATCATATCTACTATATGATTCACGCTCGACCTTTCGGTCTCAGTGTTCCGAGGCCATATCTGCATATGCTAGGCTCATCAAGTTTAACCCGAGTATTCTGCGTGTGCAAAACTGGCTTGCACCCGTTGTAGATGGATGTAGAGCTTATCACACCCGATCATCACGTCGTGTCTCGGCACGACGAACTTTGGCAACGGTGCATACTCAGGGAGAACACTTTTATCTTGAAATTTAGTGAGAGATCATCTTATAATGCTACCATCAATCAAAGCAAAATAAGATGCATAAAGGATAAACATCACATGCAATCAATATAAGTGATATGATATGGCCATCATCATCTTGTGCTTGTGATCTCCATCTCCGAAGCACCATCATGATCACCATCGTCACCGGCGCGACACCTTGATCTCCATCGTAGCATCATTGTCGTCTCGCCAACTATTGCTTCTACGACTATCGCTACCGCTTAGTGATAAAGTAAAGCAATTACAGGGCGATTGCATTGCATACAATAAAGTGACAACCATATGGCTCCTGCCAGTTGCCGATAACTCAGTTACAAAACATGATCATCTCATACAATAAAATATAGCATCATGCCTTGACCATATCACATCACAACATGCCCTGCAAAAACAAGTTAGACGTCCTCTACTTTGTTGTTGTAAGTTTTACGTGGCTGCTACGGGCTGAGCAAGAACCGTTCTTACCTACGCATCAAAACCACAAAGATAGTTCGTCAAGTTAGTGATGTTTTAACCTTCTCAAGAACCGGGCGTAGTCACACTCGGTTCAACTAAAGTTGGAGAAACTGACACCCGCCAGCCACCTGTGTGCAAATCACGTCGGTAGAACCAGTCTCGCGTAAGCGTACGCGTAATGTCGGTCCGGGCCGCTTCATCCAACAATACCGCCGAACCAAAGTATGACATGCTGGTAAGCAGTATGACTTGTATCGCCCACAACTCACTTGTGTTCTACTCGTGCATATAACATCTACGCATAAAACCAGGCTCTAATACCACTATTGGGGAACATAGTAATTTCAAAAAAATTCCTACACACACGCAGGATCATGGTGATGCATAGCAACGAGAGAGGAGAGTGTTGTCTACGTACCCTCGTAGACTGTAAGCGGAAGCGTTTATCAACGCGGTTGATGTAGTCGTACACCTTCACGATCCGTCCCGATCAAGTACCAAACATACGGCACCTCCGTGTTCAGCACACGTTCAGCTCGATGACGTCCTCGCCTTCTCGAACCAGCAAGAGGGGCGAAGTAGTAGATGAGTTCCGGCAGCACAACGGCGTGGTGACGGTGTTGGTGAAGAACAATCTTTGCAGGGCTTCGCCTAAGCACTACGAATACTATGACGGAGGATAAACTAGAGGGGACAGGGTTGCCGGCACACGGCTTGGTGTTTCTTGATGTGTCTTGGGTGCTAGCCCTACCCTTCTATTTATATATTGAGCCTTGGGGTCGAAACTTGGAGTAAAAGCCTCCACAAAGTCAGTTTCACCCGAAAGGCAAGAGTTCTTCTCGGACTCCAGGCCCAGACGCCAGGGTTCCTGGCGTCTGGACCCAGACGCCAGGGACCCTGGCGTCTAGCTCCTGGACTCCGCAAAACTTCCTTTTGCACTTTCCAAAAACCTTGTGGGCTTTCCCCTTTGGCCCAAATAAAGTGTTCTCGTACCCAAACATTTCGGGAAACATCCGGAACCCTTTCGGAGACCAAACACTATTATCCCATATATCAATCTTTATCTCCGGACCATTTCAGAGTTCCTCGTCATGTCCGTGATCTTATCCGTAACTCCGAACAACATTCTGTCACCAACATACATAACTCATATAATACTATATCGTCAATGAACGTTAAGCGTGCGGACCCTACGGGTTCGAGAACTATGTAGACATGACCGAGACACTTCTCTGGTCAATAACCAATAGCGGAACCTGGATGCCCATATTGGCTCCTACATATTCTACGAAGATCTTTATCGGTCGAACCGCATAACAACATACGTTGTTCCCTTTGTCATCTGTATGTTACTTGCCCGAGATTCGATCGTCGGTATCTCAATACCTAGTTCAATCTCGTTACCGGCAAGCCTCTTTACTCGTTCCGTAGTGAATCATCCCGTAACTAACTCATTAGTCACATTGCTTGCAAGGCTTATAGTGATGTGCATTACCGAGAGGGCCTAGAGATACCTCTCCGACAATCGGAGTGACAAATCCTAATCTCGAAATACGCCAACTCAACAAGTACCTTCGGAGACACCTGTAGAGCACCTTTATAATCACCCAGTTACGTTGTGACGTTTGGTAGCACACAAAGTGTTCCTCCGGTAAATGGGAGTTGCATAATCTCATAGTGATAGGAACATGTACAAGTCATGAAGAAAGCATTAGCAACATACTAAACGATCAAGTGCTAAGCTAACGAAATAGGTCAAGTCAATCACATCATTCTCCTAATGATGTGATCCTGCTAATCAAATGACAACTCATGTCTATGGTTAGGAAACTCAACCATCTTTGATCAATGAGCTAGTCAAGTAGAGGCATACTAGTGACACTATGTTTGTCTATATATTCACACATGTATTATGTTTCCGGTTAATACAATTATAGCATGAATTATAAACATTTATCATGATATGAGGAAATAAACAATAACTTTATTATTGCCTCTAGGGCATATTTCCTTCAGTCATAATATGGCACCACGCCAGGCGTCCTGTTTTCCAGCCATGTGTTTCATTTTTTGTATAGTTGTTAACCGAGTAAACGACGCGTTTATGGTTGACTATTGCCACACATTTCCTTGAAATATCTGCCCATTCCTTGTAAAAGGCATGAGAATGTGCTAAATAACACGAGCATGGTTTTCCAGACCGTTCTTGTGCACCTTTTCATGCACCGATTGTTCGAATTTGAATTATGTCCTTAATGCCTAGAAAAATGCACATAATCCCTTAAATATGGTAAATGAGCCCGGAAAAATGTCAAATTTGAACACGTTGCATTTGAGGTGGTATGTTGATTGTTGGAAAAAAACTGAATGACAAACTAGGACGGAAATTAGGATTCACCTTCAATCTTGGGGATTTTCCCTCTCGAAAGCATGGAACTTCCTCGGTGATGGTTCGATTTATGAAGGGCGTGCATGACGACATAAGCCAAACCTTCTCAAATTTTTACCAGGGCATGGTGAGGTCATACCATGGCACCATGCCAGGCGTCATGTTTTTTAAGCATTTATTTCATTTTTTTTCTATAGTTGAAAACCCAACAAACAAACATTTGTGGTTGACTATTGCCACACATTTCAACAAAAAATCTATCCATTATTCCTTGTGAAAGGCATGGGAATTTACTAAATGGCACGAGCATGGTTTTCTAGGCCGTTCTTGTGGACCCTTTCATGCATCGATTGTTTGAACTTGAATTATGTGCATTAATGCCTAGGAAATGCACATAATCCACTAAATATGGCAAATGAACCCGGAAAAGTGCCAAATTTGAACACGGTATTTGCAGGTTGTATTCTCATCATAGAAAAAAAACTCATGGAGAAAGGACAAAGGAAATTTGGAACCCCCTTCAATCTTGGTGATTTCCCCCTCGAAACCACGAAACTTCCTCGGATGATGGTTCGTTTTATGAAAGGCGCGCATCACGACATAAGGAAAACATTCTCCAATTTTTACCAGGGCATGGTGAGGCCATACCATGGCACCACACCAGGCGTCATGTTTTCCAACCATGTGTTTCATTTTTTGTATAGTTGTTAACCGAGTAAACGACGCGTTTATGGTTGACTATTGCCACACATTTCCTTGAAATATCTGCCCATTCCTTGTAAAAGGCATGAGAATGTACTGAATAACACGAGCATGGTTTTCCAGACCGGTCTTGTGCACCTTTTCATGCACCGATTGTTCGAATTTGAATTATGTCCATTTAATGCCTAGAAAATGCACAAAATCCCCTAAATATGGTAAATGAGCCCAGAAAAATGTCAAATTTGAACACATTGCATTTGAGGTGGTATGTTGATCGTTGGAAAAAAATGAATGACAAACTAGGACGGAAATTTGGATTCCCCTTCAATGCTGGTGATTTCCCTCTCGAAAGCATTGAACTTCCTCGGTGATGGTTCAATTTATGAAGGGCGTGCATGACGACATAAGCCAAACCTTCTCAAATTTTTACCAGGGCATGGTGAGGTCATACCATGGCACCATGCCAGGCATCAAGTTTTTTAAGCATTTATTTCATTTGTTCTATAGTTGAAAACCCAACAAACAAACATTTGTGGTTGACTATTGCCACACATTTCAACAAAATATCTATCCATTATTCCTTGTGAAAGGCATGGGAATTTACTAAATGGCACGAGCATGGTTTTCTAGGCCGTTCTTGTGGACCCTTTCATGCATCGATTTTTGAACTTGAAGTATGCACATTAATGCCTAGGAAATGCACATAATCCCCTAAATATGGCAAATGAACCCGGAAAAGTGCCAAATTTGAACAAGGTGATTTGTAGGTTGTATGTTCATCATAGAAAAAACTCGTGGAAAAAGGACAAAGGAAATTTGGATCCCCCTTCAATCTTGGTGATTTCCCCCTCGAAACCATGAAACTTCCTCAGATGATGGTTCGTTTTATGAAAGGCGCGCATGACGATGTTTTTACCAGGGCACGGTGAGGTCATACCATGGCACCACACCAGGCGTCATGTTTTTCCATGCATGTATTTAATTTTTGTATAGTTGTTAACCTAGTAAACGACGCGTTTATGGTTGACTATTGCCACACATTTCCTTGAAATATTTGCCCATTCCTTGGAAAAGGCATGAGAATGTACTAAATAGCACGAGCATGGTTTTCCAGACCGTTCTTGTGCACCTTTTCATGCACTGATTGTTCAAATTTGAATTATGTGCATAATTAATGCCTAGAAAATGCACACAATCCCCTAAATACGGTAAATGAGTTTGGAAAAATGTCAAATTTGAACACGTTTCATTTGAGGCGGTATGTTGATCGTTGGAAAAAAACTGAATGCCAAACTAGGACGGAAATTTGGATTCCCCTTCAATCTTGGTGATTTCCCTCTCGAAAGCATTGAACTTCCTCGGTGATGGTTCGATATATGAAGGGCGTGCATGACGACATAAATCAAACCTTCTCAGCTTTTAACTAGGGCACGGTGAGGCCATACCATGGCACCATGCCAGCCGTCATGTTTTTCAAGCACATATTTCATTGTTCTATAGTTGATAACCCAGTAAATGACGCGTTTGTGGTTGACTATTGCCACGCATTCCATTGAAATCTCTGCCCATTCCTCGTAAAAGGCTTGAGAAATTACTAAATACCACGAGTATGGTTTTTCCAGACCGTTCTTGTGCACCCTTTCATGCACCAATTGTTTGAATTTGAATTACGTGCATTAATGCCTACAAAATGCACATAATCCCCTAAATATTGTAAATGAACCCGGAAAAGTGTCAAATTTGAACACGGTGATTAGCAGGGTTTATGTTCATCCTAGAAAAAAAACTCATGGATGAAGGACAAAGGAATTCGGATTCCCATTCAATCTCGATGATTTACTATCGCACACAATTCATCTCCGTCGCCTCTGCGAACCATGTGTGTTCACTCACACATGCAAAAGGAAAAGAAAACCCTCGCCCACTTCGTCCCCACTCACTCGCCGCGGACCCCTCCGCAACTCTGCACCCTAAGCTCGATGGTTGTTGGTGGCAAGCATAGGTCGCGCTCCAAACGGCACCGGATTTTGCCTCCACCGCTTTCCGCCGCCTATCTGCACCGACATTCTAGACTCTGGTCGACTGGGGTTTTCTGCAGGATTGGGCCGGGGATTTTTCTCATGGAGAAGGTAATCAACTTAATTAGCGAAATATTCACTCATCTCTTATCGCAGTCCGTTTGTCGCTGTTAATCAACCGGCGGAAATCACCATGGAATCATTTTTGTTCTAGCTGATTCATGGGTGTTAATTCATGTGTGCACAGTGCGAGCACAAATCGGGCAACTGTGGTCGTGGCCAGTCGGAAACGAAGTTCTATCTCACCATTCCGGATGACTTCAGGGAGCGCTCGGTATGTTCAATCTCAACCTACCACGGTGGGCATGGCATAAATTTGTGAACATATATCGTCTGTTGCTACATTATCTATATATTTGCATCAAATCTTTGTTACATTATCTATTTTTAATTCTATATTTTTGTACTTTGCTTGCATCTATATATGGATATGTTCTATCAGTTACTCCCATATTTGCATCTTGCTCGGTTATTTCAATATATCTAATTTACGATCTTAATTTTCATTTCAAGCAGTACATCCCTTGCTTTGCAAGAACAGGAGTAGAAGGAAATCTTGGGCTTTACTTTGCTGATGACTCCCAGGATGTCATATTGACAACGCAACATGGATTTACAATGACGGTTAGCGTAAAACTTGATAAAGATGGTCACTCCTATTTTAATGCGGACCTTTGGAGGAAAACTGTCTAAGTGTTATGAACTGAAAGCTGGCACTAAAATTCTAGTGCGTGCACCACAGCCTGGTCTAATTAACATGGATGTTTACTTCCCCAGCGTCATTAGCCGATCAAAGTCTGATCGAGGTTAGTGTCCTTTCAACTTTCTCCATGCTATCATGTTACTATTTAAGCAACCAATTGATCACTATTTAAGCAACCAATTGTGATATCATATTCTGACTCCGTTCCTAGGCAGTAACAAATTCTGTTTACCAATTTATGTGCACTATATATTCTTCTGCCATGTTCTGAATAAATAATACCTTTCCACCTTTTAAGCAGGATATGTTGGATGCATAGTGAACGATCTGTATGTTACTAAGCATACCAAATTTCACTGGAAGGACTTGAAGCATGTCATAAACTTTGTTGATAATCTGACAGAGATAGCACAGCGTATGAACGTTGGATTTTGGATGGGATTAATTAGACCTATGGTGCACACACTGGACAAGACCAATTGTGTGCACAAAGCGCTGGTAAAAAATCTTATTTTAATGTTGATGCTCATAAACTATATATATATATATCTTCAACGATATGTTACAATTGTTTTTTATTCTACATGTCAACAGAAATTGCCCCCTATAGCAGTTCCTGGATCGATTTCCCGGCGTGGTCGAATTATACTTGTGCCTGCTAATAACGCCAAAGTGATTGCAAGGTACTGCATTTCCCGCAAAAATGGAACCATTCAAATTAACAAGTTCTCGCTTCTCGTGGCAATGCATCCATATTGGCAAATTGGAGACACTGATCTACTCCTGCTCTACCAAGGCATAGGAGGGCTCTTCCTTTTCATTGACGAGATGTCGAGTCGCCGTGATCAAGCTGCTTCCAGTGGATAGTTGTGGTTGTTGGCCCTCAGCCTCTTAAAATGTGCTAGTTGTTACTATATATGTTAAGTATGTAGATATGGACCATATGGTTGTTGGCCCTTAGCCTCTTAAAATGTGATAGTTGTTACCATGTTAAGTATGTAGATATGGACCATATGGTTGTCAAAACCGTGTTACGAAGATCCTCCTTTTGTCGAATAGTGCAACCACTATATATATGTTACTCAAATGTTGTTACCCAAGTTCATAAATTTTCGTGGAAAGTATTAGTATCGTACATAGTTCATTGAGTTTAAGCATGTGCCCGATGTCCAGAAGGCATTTGCATATTAACTGTCCATATTGCAAATTCACACACATGTTCACATAAGGAAACGTATGTGTAACATACTAATGATCGCACACGAGTACTCGCAGACGCATCGTGTGCGATACTCCTAGCCACCGCAAGCAACTAGTTTGCATTTTTCAAAGTTTTTCGTACACACAGAATCACACACGAAGTAACTGTATTGACCGTCTGTGTTGTAATTTCTCATCGCAAACAGTTCATCCGAGTCGGTTGTTTGCCATGTATCACACACATCTTGTTTACACGACTCGTTTGTGTTCTTTTGGCTCATCGCAAATAGTTCATCCATGTGAACTGTATGCTGCATATCACACACATCTTGTTAAGTTGAACCGTTTATGTTGTGTTCCCTAATCGAAAACAGTTCGTTCGAGTTAACTGTATGCCGTATATCGCACACACATTGATATGGCTGCCCGTTTCTGTTGTTCTACCTCATCGCAAACAGTTCGAATATATTAACCGTGTGTCCTGCATCGCACACACATTGTTATGGCTGCCTGTTTCTGTTGTTCTGCCTCATCGCAGACAGTTTGAATGGATTTACCGTATGCCCTGCATTGCACACGCAACTAAAATCTTAACCGTGTTTGATGCATCCATCATTGCAAACATTTTGTACCTTTTTTGACGGTTTTTTTACACCACCATTTGTGATTATTGCATCGCACACAGTTTTGGCAAAGGGTCTCTGATCGTAGTGTCGCGTTAGCAGTATCCTGTAGTAGTGTGGGATTGTTAGAGATGTTGAAGTCTTGTGTGGGAAAATAAAATACCCTACTGATTTTCTTGTTCTTGGTTCCCCACAAGATGACTTCTGTCCCGTTATCTTTGGTAGACCTTTCTTGAACACCGTTAATACTAGAATAGATTGTGAGAGAAAAAATGTTGGTGTTAGTTTTGGTGATGAGTCTCATGAATTTAATTTTTCCAAGTTTAGTAGAAAAATTCATGAAAAAGAATTGCCTAGTAATGATGAATTAATCGGTCTTGCTTCTATTGTTGTGCCTCTTACTGATCCACTAGAACAATATTTACTAGACCATGAAAATGATTTACATATGCATAAAAGAAATGAAATATATAAGATTTTCTTTGAACAACGTCCTCTGCTTAAACACAATTTGCCTATTGAAACTCTAGGAGGTCCTCCTCCACCTAAAGGTGATCCTGTATTTGAATTAAAACAATTGCTAGACACTTTGAAATATGCTTATCTTGATGAAAAGAAGATATATCCTGTTATTATTAGTGCTATCCTTTCAGAACATGAAGAAGAAAGATTATTGAAAGTTCTAAGGAAGCACTGAGCTGCTATTGGATATACTTTTGATGATTTAAAGGGCATTAGTCCCACTCTACGTTAGCACAAAATTAATATGGAACCTGATGCTAAACCCGTAGTTGATCACCAACGTCGGTTGAATCCAAAAATGAAGGAAGTGGTAAGAACGGAAATATTAAAACTTCTGGAAGCAGGTATAATCTATCCTATGGCTGATATTAGATGGGTAAGTCATGTTCATTGTATCCCTAAAAAGGAGGTATTACTGTTGTTCCTAATGATAAGAATGAACTTATTCCACAAAGAATTGTTACAGGTTATAGAATATAATGGTAATTGATTTTAGAAAATTAAACAACACAACTAGAAAAGATCATTACCCTCTGCCTTTCATTGATCAAATGCTAGAAAGATTATTTAAGCACACACACTTTTGCTTCCTTGATGGATATTCTGGTTTTTCACAAATACTTGTTTCTCAACCTGATCAAGAAAAGACCACTTTTACTTGTCCCTTTGGAACTTATGCTTATAGACGCATGACTTTTGGTTTATGCAATGCACCTGCTACCTTTCAAAGCTATATGACTGCTATATTCTTTGACTTTTGTGAAAAGATTGTTGAGGTTTTCATGGATGATTTCTCTGTTTATGGGAAGTCTTTTAATGATTGTTTAAGCAATCTTGCTCGAGTTTTGCAGAGATGCGAGCAAACAAATCCTATCTTGAATTGGGAGAAGTGCCGCTTTATGGTTAATGAAGGTATTGTCTTGGGACATAAAATTTCTGAAAGAGGTATTGAAGTGGACAAAGCTAAGGTTGATGCAATTGAGAAAATGCCATGTCCTAAAGATATTAAAGGTATTCGTAGTTTGTTAGGTCATGCTAGTTTCTATAGGAGATTTATCAAAGACTTCTCTAAAATTTCTAGGCCTCTTACGAATCTTTTGCAAAAGGATATTCCTTTTGTTTTTGATGATGATTGTTTAGAAGACTTTGAAACACTCAAGAAAGCCTTAATTTCTGCACCTATTGTTCAACCACCTGATTGGAACTTGCCTTTTGAAATTATGTGTGATGCTAGTGATTATGCTATTGGTGTTGTTCTAGGACAACGAGTTGATAAGAAACTGAATGTTATTCATTATGCTAGTAAAACTCTAGACAGTGCTCAACGAAACTATGCTACTGCTGAATAAGAATTCTTAGCAGTGGTGTTTGCTTGTGATAAATTGAGACCTGATTGTTGATTCAAAAGTAATTCTTCACACCGATCATGCTGCTATTAAATATCTTATGGAAAAGAAAGATGCTAAACCTAGACTTATTCGTTGGGTTCTCTTGCTACAAGAATTTGATTTACATACCACTGATAGAAAAGGAGCTGAGAACCCCGTAGCTGATAACTTCTCTAGACTTGAAAATGTGCCTAATGATTTAATACCATCTTCTTTATAAAGGAGTAGATGGTATTATTAGGCGTTGTGTACCTGAGCATGAATAGGGACAAATCCTATGGAAATGTCACTCCGAAGCTTATGGAGGGCATCATGCTGGAGATAGAACTGCTCACAAGGTATTGCAATCTGGATTTATTGGCCTACTCTCTTCGAGGATGCCCGTAAGTTCGTCTTATCTTGTGATGAATGCAAAAGAATAGGTAATATCGGTAAGCATCAAGAAATGCCTATGAATTATTCACTTGTTGTTGAACCATTTGATGTTTGGGGATTTGACTACATGGGACCTTTTCCTTCCTCTAATGGGTATACGTACACATATTTTGGTTGATGTTGATTATGTTACTAAATGGGTAGAAGCTATTCCAACCAGTAGTGTTGATCACAACACCTCTATTAAAATGCTTAAGGAAGTTATTTTCCCAAGGTTTTTAGTCCCTAGATACTTAATGACTGATGGTGGTTCACACTTTATTCATGGTGATTTCCGTAAAATGCTTGCCAAGTATGATGTTAACCATAGAATTGCATCAACTTATCATCCTCAGTCTAGTGGTCACGTTGAACTTAGCAATAGAGAAATAAAATTAATCTTGCAAAAGACTGTCAATAGGTCTAGGAAGAACTGGTCTAAGAAATTAGATGATGCACTTTGGGCTTATAGAACAGCATATAAAAATCCCATGGGTATGTCTCCTTATAAAATGGTTTATGGAAAAGCTTGTCATTTGCATCTTGAATTAGAACATAAAGCATATTGGGCAATCAAAGAACTCAACTATGATTTCAAACTTACTGGTGAAAAGAGGTTATTTGATATTAGCTCATTAGATGAATGGAGAACCCAAGCTTATGAAAATGCCAAGCTGTTTAAAAAAAGTCAAAAGATGGCATGATAAGAGAATCCAAAAGCGTGAGTTTAAAGTAGGAGAATATGTTCTTTTGTACAACTCTTGTTTCAGATTGTTTGCAGGAAAACTCCTCTCAAAATGGGGAGGCCCTTATGTCATCGAGGAGGTTTATCATTCTGGAGCCATCAAAATAAATAATGCCGAAGGTACTAACTCGAAGGTTGTTAATGGGCAACGAATAAAACATTATATCTCAGGTACGCCCATTAATGTTGAAAGTAATATTATCCAAACTATGACACCGGAAGAACACATAAAAGAGTCCTTCCGGAACATGCCAGAATCGTGAAAATAAGGAGGTACCTGATATGGTAAGTAAACGGACTCCGAAAAATCCGCAAAAATATTTTTTGTCAGTTTTGGAATATTTAGAAAAATAGGAAAATAAGAAACTTCCAGGAAGCGTACCCTGGTGGGCACAAGACACCAGGCGCGCCCAGGTGGGTTGTGCCCACCTGGGGTACCTTCCGGACTCCGTTTTTCTATAGCTTGCTTGTTTCCCAAGATAAAAAATCTTTATATTACCCCCCCCCGAACCTATTGACCACAGTATCACGGAGAAATCTTCTGTTTTCTTTTCTTGCTGTTTTCTGTCAGATCCCATCTATCATGGCCGCTTCAAGCTCCTCCAAGTAACTGTATCAACCCATATTTGTGGGAGGTGGTGCACCACCCTCAAGTCATTCAGATGCATGAGGGGGTGCTTCACCTCCCCAATGTACCCGGTCCTAAGGGGACGGGAACCATGGAGGCCAGGCTTGAAGCTATGGAACAAGATATCTTCCACTGCAAGGGGATGGTGGAGCATTGACTCAATGCCACTCACCTCATGATCGCGGACCTTTCCCGTGATCTCAAGGTGGACGGCAAGCCTTTGAAGGACATCGTCTTCACCCTCAACGAGCAAATCAACTTCCTCCAAAGCCAAATTTACGATCTCCAAAACCAAGTCTTTGAATATGAGGCAAGGTTTAAAGGTATAAGTTTGGCTGCCGTTTGCAGGACCCGTGAGACTCACTCTTCCTCTTATGATGGTGGACCTCTGCCATGGAAATCCGAGGACAAGATCTCTTCTTCATCACCACCACCTTCTTCTTCATCACCAAAAGAGAATTGAGTATCGGGTATGGGCACTCCCCTTGGCTTCCGCCAAGCTTGGGGGAGGTGCCCCGGTATCGTATCATCCCCACTATCTTCCGCCTTTACTTATTTTAGTTCGATCTTTTGCTTTAGATGAATAAAAGTTTAGTTCGATCCTTTCTATTCGAGAGTTTACTTAGTGATCTATCATTGTAATCATGTGCGAGATATATAATAAAGTTTTGTTTGAGTTTTTGCTTTCTTTATTTTCATGTTGCAATTAAAAGAAATGAAACAATAAAAAGAAAGGAAATAAATGAAAGAAAGGAAATAAATGAAAAGGATCATATGCTAATCTTATGGTAGGTGATGACACCACATAAGGAAAAGTATAAGTAGAAAATTTTATTAGAGATTGACAAACATAGCATTAGTCAATGATGCAACTCATGAAAGAATTAATAAGGGAAGAGAAGATTCACATATAAATATACTATCCTAGAAATCATTTGTGATTGTGAGCCCTCATCAAAATATTATATGCCAAAATTGTTGACGTTGGACAAGGAAGACAACCTAATGATTCATGTTTGTTTATATTCACATAGAAGTTATATTGTCATAGATCCTTTAATATGTGGTGCTTGCCCCCTATCTTTGCTAGCCAAAAATTCCGCATTACGTAGAGATACTACTTGTGCATCCAAAAACCCTTAAACCCAAATCTTATTTTCAAGAGTCCACCATACCTACCTAGGGATTGAGCAAGATCACTCAAGTAAGTTGTCGTCGGTGCAAAAAGGCAATAAAAATTTCTTCTAAAAGTGTGAGATCATTTAGTGTAAGAGAAAATTGAGTGTTGCATGAACTTGTGATGGTGAAGAATAAAAGCGACAGACTGCATAATAAAGGTCGCTATCACAAGGGGCAATGCAACGTGACATTCTTTTGCATTAAGGGGTTGAGCATACAAACAAATAAGCGCATGGCAACCTCTGCTTCCCTCTGCGAAGGGCCTATCTTTTACTTTTATGTATTTACTTTTATGCAAAGAGTCAAAGTTTTCTCTCTATTCCTTTCTATTTTCTCCTTTGGCAAGCATCATATGGTGAGGAAAGATCTATGCACATATGTCTAGTTGAATATAGATAGCATGAGTTATTATTGTTGACATCACCCTTGAGGTGAATACGTTGGGAGGCAAAACTACAAGCCCCTATCTTTCTATGTGTCCGGTTGAAACGTTTTGCTCATGTGTACGCGGTGAGTGTTAGCAATCATGGAAGACTATATGATAGTTGAGTATGTGGACTTGCCTAAAGGCTCCGACACGTGACCCTTCCTGAAAAGATGATGAATTGTAGTTGCAAAGTTGACCGAGAACATAGTTTGTTGGTTTTTAATAGAGTTTTTGCTTTATACTTCAATAGTGTGATGAATTGTCACTTATTCATGAGAAGTCTATGATAAAAGTTCTATGATAAGAGTATTATGTTTAAGTTTGTTGCTGTTATAATAATGAACATGATGATTCTATGACCGTATTTTGTTTTTATCTACACCTCTCTCTCTCTCTAAGCATGTGGACATGTTTTTCGATTTCGGTTTTCGCTTGAGGATAAGTGAGGTCTAAGCTTGGGGGAGTTGATACGTACATTTTGCATCATGTTTTCTTACTGTTATTTATGATGCTTTTATCCATAATAATGCTTTTTGGAGTAATTATAATGCCTTTTCTCTCATAATATGCAAGGTATACACAAAGAGGGAGAATTTCGGCACCTGGGAATCTGGACCTGGAAAAGCTACGCCAGGCTACCTATTCTGCACAACTCCAAACAAGCTGAAACTTCACGAAGAATTTTTATGGAATATATGAAGAATATTGGAGCAAATAAGTACCAGTGGGGGCCCACCAGGTGGGCACAACCCACCTGGGCGTGCCAGGGAGCCCAGGCGCGCCCTGGTGGGTTGTGCTCACCCAGGCCCACCTCCGGTGCCCATCTTCTGGTATATAAGTCATTTTGACCTAGAAAAAATAAGGAGAGGACTTTTGGGACGGAGCGCCGCCGTCTCGAGGCGGTACTTGGGCAGGAGCACTTTTGCCCTCCGGCGGAGCAATTCCACTGGGGAACTTCCCTCCCGAGGGGGGGGGGAATCATCGTCATCATCATCACCAACAACTCTCCCATCTTGGGGAGGTTAATATCCACCAACATCTTCAACATCACCATCTCATCTCAACCCCTAGTTCATCTCTTGTGTTCAATCTTGTTACCGGAACTATAGATTGATGCTTGTGGGTGACTAGTAGTGTTGATTACATATTGTAGTTGATTACTATATGGTTTATTTGGTGGAAGATTATATGTTCAGATCCAATATGCTATTTAATACCCCTCTGATCTTGAGCATGATTATCATTTGTGAGTAGTTAATTTTGTTCTTGAGGTCACAGGAGAAATCATGTTGCAAGTAATCATGTGAAATTGATATGTGTTCGATATTTTTATAGTATGTATGTTGTGATTCCCTTAGTGGTGTCATGTGAACATCGACTACATGACACTTCACCATATTTGGGCCTAAGGGAATGCATTGTGGAGTAGCAATTAGATGATAGGTTGCGAGAGTGACAGAAGCTTAAACCCAAGTTTATGCGCTATTCCATAAGGGACCGATTGGATCCAAAAGTTTAATGCTATGGTTAGAATTTATTCTTAATACGTTTCTCGTAGTTGCGGATGCTTGCGGGAGGGTTAATCATAAGTAGGAGGTTTTTTCAAGTAAGAACGACACCTAAGCACCGGTCCACCCACATATCAAATTATCAAAGTAGCGAACACAAATTGAACCAACATGGTGAAAGTGACTAGATGAAAATCCCGTGTACCCTCAAGAACGCTTTGCTTATCATAAGAAACCGTTTCGGCCTATCCTTTGCCTCAAAAGGATTGGGCTACCTTGCTGCACCTTTGCTACTATTATCGTTACTTGCACGTTACAAATTATCTTGCTATCAAACTACTCTTCTACTTGCAATTCCAGCACTTGCACCCATTACCTTGCTAAAAACCACTTGTCATTTCCTTCTGCTCCTTGTTGGGTTCGACACTCTTACTTATCGAAAAGAGCTACAATTGATCCCCTATACTTGTGGGTCATCAGTAGGTATTTCCCTCAATGATGAGACTGATAACCCACAAGTATAGGGGATCGTTTGTAGCCTTCTTCGATAAATAAGAGTGTCGAACCCAACGAGGAGCTAAAGGCAGAACAAATATTCCCTCAAGTTCTATTGACCACCGATACAACTCTACGCACACTTGATGTTTGCTTTATCGGAAACAAGTATGAAACTATTTTGTAGGTGTGATGCTCGAACTACTTTGCAAGAATAAAACTAGAAGTACTTTGCAAGATAATAAAAGTTAGGTGTTTAGAAAAAGGGTTTGTGTCAACAAGAAAGTTATTTGTCCCTAGGCAATCGATAACAAGTACCGGTAATCATTCTTGTAATTTTATATGAGGGAGAGGCATGAGCTAACATACTTTCTCTACTTGGATCATATGCACTTATGATTGGACCCCTAGCAAGCATCCACAACTACTAAAGATCATTAAGGTCATGAAACCCAACCATAGCATTAAGTATCAAGTCCTCTTTACTCCCATACGTCATACCCCACTTACTCGGGCTTAAGCTTATGTCACTCTCGCAACCCACCATAAGCGAACCTTGAACATATTGCAACACCCTACAGTGGGGCCCCCTCATGTTTGCGCGAGAACGGAGGGCACCGTAGGACAGCACCATAAATAAAATATACAATCATACCAACCAAGATCACGATTAACCCACAGGACAAAACGGATCTACTCAAACATCATAGGATAACCATAGATCATTGGGAAAAAATATATGGAGTTGAGCACCATGTTTAAGTAGAGATTACAGCAGGGAGAAGAGGTGTTACACCGCTGCATAGACGGGGAGAAAGTTGGTGTTGACGGTAGCAAGATTGTTGATGTAGATCGTCGTCCCGATCGTTGCCCGGGCGGCACTCCGGCGCCACCAAAAGCGAGGGGGGAGAGCCCCCCTCCTTCTTCTTCTTCCTTGGCCTCCCCCCTAGATGGGAGGAGAGTTCCCTCTCTGGTCCATGGCCTCCATGGCGGCGGAGGGGCGGGAGCCCCTCTGAGATTGGATCTCCCTCTCTGTTCTCTTCTGTTTTGCGTCCTCCAGATCTGGCCGAAAACCGTTTCTTATATTCCCGGAGATCCGTAACTCCGATTGCGGTGAGATTTTAACATGATTTTTTTCCGGATATAAGCTTCCTTGTGCCCGAAGTAGAGCTCCAACCGACATTCGAGGAGGGCACAAGCCACCACCATGCGCTAGGGGCCTCTGGCGCGCCCTAGTGTCTTGTGGGCTGTGTGGGCCTCCGATTGCGGCGATTCCAACTCCCAAAAATCACATATATTCCAAAATAATTCTCCGTAAAAATTTATTGCATTTGGACTTCGTTTGATATGGATACTCTGCGATACAAAAAACATGCAGAAAACAGGAACTGGCACTGGGCACTGGATCAATAGGTTAGTCCAATAAATCATATAAAAAGTTGGCAAAATATGTGAAAGTTGTATAATATTGGCATGAAACAATCAAAAATTATAGATACGACGGAGACATATCAGCATCCCCAAGCTTAATTCTTGCTCGTCCTCGAGTAGGTAAATGATAAAAAGATAATTTTTGATGTGGAATGCTACCTAGCATAAACTTGATCATATATCTAATCATGGCATGAACATTAAGACATAAGTGATTAAAAGCAATAGTCTATAATTTGACATAAAGACATCAATACTCAGGCATCCCAACAAACAATCATGTATTTCAAAATATCAACGCTAAAGAAAGCTATCCCTACAAAATCATATAGTCTTGTCATGCTCTGTCTTCTTAAGACAAAGTATTTATCATGCACAACCCCGATGACAAGCCGAGCAATTGGTTCATACTTTTTAACGCGCTTCAGCTTTTTCAACCCTCACGCAATACATGAGCGCAAGCCATGGATATAGCACTACGGTTGGAATAGAGTATGATGATAGGGGTAAATATAGAGAAGAAAAAAACTAAGAAACTCTCACATCGACGCGGCTAACCGACGGGCTATGGAGATGCCCATCAATCGATATCAATGCGAGGAGTAGGGATTGCCATGCAACGAATGGACTAAGAGCTATAAGTGTATGAAAGCTCAATATGAAACTAAGTGGGTGTGCATCTAATCCTATAATGAAAAAAATCCCACTAGTATATGAAAGTGACAACATAGGAGACTCTCTATATGAAAAACATGGTGCTACTTTGAAGCACAAGTGTGGTAAAGGATACTAACAATGCCCATTCTCTCTTTGTTTTTTTTCTTTCTTTCTTTTTCTTTTTTTTTCTTTTTTCCCTTTTTTTCTTTTTCTCTCATTGTCCGGAGTCTCATGCCGACTTGTGGGGGAATCATAGTCTCCATCATCCTTTCCTCACTGGGGCACTGCTCTAAAAATGAATAATGATGATCATCACACTTCTATTTACTTATAACTCAAAAGAAATAAAAATTACAACTCGATACCTATGACAAAGTATGACTCTATATGAATGCCTCTAGCAATGTACCAGGTTGTGCAATGATCTAGGGTAACATGTATGAAAAATGATGAACGGTGGCTGAGCCACAACTACTATGTCAGTTATAAGATCATGCAAAGCAATATGACAATGAATGCTCAAGTCATCAAATGGAAGTGGTGGAAGTTTCATGGCAATATATCTCGGAATGGCCACGGAAAGCCCATAATAGGTAGGTATGGTGGTTGTTTTGAGGAAGATATAATAAGGCTTATGTGTGATAGAGTGTATCATATCATGGGGTTTGGATGCACCTACGAAGTTTGCACCACATCTCGATGTGAGAAAGGGCAATGCACGGTACCGTAGAGCCTAGCAAATTGCGGGAAGGTAAGAGTGTGTATAATCCATGGACTCGCATTAGTCATAAAGAACTCATATACTTATTGCAAAAGTTTATTAGCCCTCGAAGCAAAGTACTACTATGCATGCCCCTAGGGGGATAGATTGGTAGGAAAAGACCATCGCTCGTCCCCGACCGCCACTCATAAGGAAGACAATCAATAATAAATCATGCTCCAACATCATAGCATAACGAGAGACTATACGTGCATGCTTCGGGAATCACAAACCTTAACACCAATATTCTTACTAAACACAACCATTTACTAGTACCACCCACATATTCCATCTCTATATCACAAAACTATTGCAAGGAATCAAACATATGATATTCAGTGATCCATAAGTTTTATGTAGGATTTTATGACTAACCATGCAACTGACCAATTCCCGTTGACTCTCTAAATAGATATAAGTGAAGCGTGAGAGTTTAATTCTTTCTATAAAAGATCATGCTCTAATAAATATAAGTGAATCAAAAGAACATTCTTCAAACAACGGTTTTCTATGTGAAGAGAAACAGGCAATCCAAACTTCAAATTATATAAGTGAAGCACATGAAGCATTCTATAAAGCCACACTCAAAAGATATAAGTGAAGTGCAATGAGCATTCTATAAATCAACCATGGACTATCTCATACCAGCATGGTGCATACAATGAAAATGAAAAATAAACAGAAACGATGCTCCAAGATTTGCACATATCACATGAACGAAACGAATCCGAAAACATACCTACTTGTTGAAGAAAGATGGGATGCCTTCCGGGGCATCCCCAAGCTTAGACGCTTGAGTCTCCTTGAACATTTACTTGGGGTGCCTTGGGCATCCCCAAGCTTGAGCTCTTGCCGCTCCTCCTTCTCCTCATATCGAGACCTCCTCGATCTTTGAACACTTCATCCACACAAAACTTAACCGAACTTTTAGTGGCGGGGTTAGTGAATATGGCAATGAAATCCCATCATGTATTGATGTAACATTATTGTATAATTATAAACAAACATTACCCATTGTATGATATCACAATTATATGGCCCCAAGTCAAGGACGCTTCAATAAGAATTCAAACATACGCAAATAATGAAGCTATAATAGCAATTTGTGAAAACAGGACATTCTGCAAAGATTTGAACATCCACCATACTTCTGTAACTCAAAAAATTCTGAAAAATTAGAAAAAAATAAAAATTTTGTATAGAAAGGCAGTACAAAAAGTTTCAGAACCGTTTGACGTTCCTGTAAAAAATGTAAAATCGAGCACTAGAGCCAAAGTTTCTGTTTTGCACCGCACAAACCAACAAGCAATTTAATCATCCTAAAGGCAAACCTTAGTACATTATTTTTATAATACAATGGAATTGTACAAGGGGATAATTATTTTCGTGAGAATCTTCATGAAAAATTCTACATTGTTTCCATGAGCATGAACACAAGTGTTCAAGGTCGACCCTCACTTCTCCAATGCATAACTTCCAATCGTTCTCTTTTGTGAAAAGGTTTTTAAGTTCCCCTCTATATTTTTTTGTTTTTAAACTTTATAAAAGCACTCAACAGAAAGAAATGACTCTCTAAAACTTTCGGGTTGTCTCCCTGGCAGTACTTTCTTTAAAGCCATTAAGCTAGGCATAAAGTGCTCAAGTAATGGATCCACCCGGATCCCAAGGTATATCAAAGCCAATTTTAATTAACAATGATTTGTCATTTAGTAATGAGAACAAAGCAACATATATCATGCAATGACGAAGTCTAACTCTCTTCCTATGCATCGGCATGTCATAAAAGAACAATTCATGCACATCAAGTAAAGGTCAATACATAGCATAAGCAGTTTCTTGCAATTTTATCGTGTTGGAAACATAGAGAGGTGGAGATATAGTTCCTCTCTCAAAATAATTGCAAGTAGGAGCAGCAAGCACATGCATATCATATTCATAAAAATTATCATATGCAACGGTAAAAGGCAACCCATCAATGTAATCCTTAATAAGTGCAAACTTCTCCAATATAGTGCAGTTTGGAGATAATAGGACTAACATGTGTGGGTGCAATAGTAACAATGTCATTCTTAACATAAGGAACTATAGCAAGTTCATTTCCATAAGCATAATTCATATTGGCATCATGGCCACAAACATAGCAATCATCAAGTTCATCAAAAAGGGATATTTCAAAAGAATCAACGGGATCATAGTAATTATCATAACATTCAACTTTCGGTAAGAACGAAGGGAAATTAAACAATGTATGAGTTGAAGAGTTACTCTCATTATAAGGTAGGCATGGGTGATCAATCCGCTCTTTCTCCATTTGTTCTTCGCTCTCCTCGTCATCTTTTTCATCCAATGAACTCGTAGTTTCATCAATTTCTTCTTCCATAGACTCCTGCAAAATGTTAGTCTCTTCTTGGACAGCGGAGGAGTCCTCAATATATGGTTTAACATAGGCATTAGAAGCATAATTATCATAACAATATTTAAGTATGGAAAGATTTTCAGATTTGTAAAGAGTAGCATCATACTTTTCAATCAAAGAAGCAATTTCATAAGCACCCTTAAAAGCAACAAATTCTTCAATTTGTTCAATATCAAAGTAATTATAAACACCTTTGGCATAAGAAGATACGATTCCATTATCAATAAACTCACATTGGTAGGGAAGGTGTTTCTTAGGGTCTTCAGAACAATAAGTAAAATCATATAATTCACATAAATTCCAAGCATAGCATTGCATAGTATTAATTTGATGCTGTAAAAGTTTCCCTTTTTGAGATAAACGGTGTCACATAAAACAAGCATGCTCATCTAATGATTTTCCATCAATTAAGCTAGTTGGGTTTTCAGCACGAGCATAAATGGATCGAAGATGATCCAAGTAGAAAGCTTCAGTAGTATGATAGGTTTTGGGTGGTTCTTCAACCATTGGTTTAGCAGGTACAACTATTTTTTTTGGTATTTTGCGTTTCCTACCCATAACTAAAGATAGAAAATAGGAGCACAAAATAAAAATTACTTAGTGATAAAGCAAACAAGCACACACGAGAATATTCACCCCACGCTATTGCTCCCCGGCAACGGCACCAGAAAAAGGTTTTGATAACCCACAAGTATAGGGGATCGTTTGTAGCCTTCTTCGATAAATAAGAGTGTCGAACCCAATGAGGAGCTAAAGGCAGAACAAATATTCCCTCAAGTTCTATCAACCACCGATACAACTCTACGCACACTTGACATTTGCTTTATCGGAAACAAGTATGAAACTATTTTGTAGGTGTGATGCTAGAACTACTTTGCAAGAATAAAACTAGAAGTACTTTGTAAGATAATAAAAGTTAGGTGTTTAGAAAAATGGTTTGTGTCAACAAGAAAGTTATTTGTCCCTAGGCAATCGATAACAATTACTGGTAATCATTCTTGTAATTTTATATGAGGGAGAGGCATGAGTTAACATACTTTCTCTACTTGGATCATATGCACTTATGATTGGACCCCTAGCAAGCATCTGCAACTACTAAAGATCATTAAGGTCATGAAACCCAACCGTAGCATTAAGTATCAAGTCCTCTTTACTCCCATACATCACACCCCACTTACCCGGGTTTAAGCTTCTGCCACTCTCGCAACCCACCATAAGCGAACCATGAACATATTGCAACACCCTACAACGGGGGCCCTTCACGTTTGCGTGAGAATGGAGGGCACCATAGGAGTGGACCCCGGAGTGGTTGCGAACCCTGTCATCGTGCCCAATAAAGGCGGGAAGGAACGCATGTGCGTCGACTTCACCAACCTCAACAAAGCCTGCCCACAAGACCCGTTCCCGCTTCCGCGCATCGACTGGATCATCGACTCCACCGCTGAGTGCGGCCTGCTGTGTTTCCTAGACACTTTCTCGGGTTACCACCAGATCAAGATGGCGGTGGAGGACGTGGAGAAGATGGCCTTCTTGACCCCGTGTGGGGTATACTGCTACACCTGCATGCCATTCGGACTGCGGGACGCTGGGGCGACCTTCCAGCGGCTGATGCACATCACCCTAGGCCAGCAGCTCGGGAGAAATGCTGAAACCTACGTCGACGATATCGTGGTAAAATCTTGGGAGGCAAGGACCCTCATTCAGGACCTGGAGGAGACTTTCGCCAGCCTGCGCCAGGTGGACCTGCGGCTCAATCCGGAGAAGTGCGTGTTCGGTGTCCCCTCTGGCAAGCTGCTGGGCTTCCTTGTGTCGCACAGGGGGATCGAGGCTAACCGACATGAGCCCGTCGCAAACTCTCAAGGAAATGCAAAAGCTCGCAGGCTGGGTGACCTCGCTGGGGCGCTTCATCTCCAAGCTGGGAGAGCGCGCCCTGTCGTTCTTCAAGCTGATGAAGAAGAAGGGCCCGTTCGAGTGGACCCCGGAGGCCGACCTGGCGTTTCAAGACCTCAAGAGATACCTGACCAGCCCACCAGTGATGGTAGCGCCTCGTCCCCTCGAGCCCCTGGTGCTCTACTTGGCCGCCACGCCTCACTCCGCCAGCGCGGTGTTGGTGGCTGTCGGGGAGGAGCGCCATGCCAAGAGCCTGCCTCATAATGTCGCACCTTCAGCAGGGATGATGCGATGCCGAGACGGCGCCGCTAAGGCCACGACAATGCCCGCAGATGATCAGGCCCTACAAGAAGGTGTTTTTGGGCCTGCGGAGGCCCCGATGGGTGACCAAGCTCCTAAGGTCCCCTCACCTCAGGAGGCGCCCCAACCTCTGGAGGCCTCGGGCTCCATCGACACTCCCGCCCTCGTTGAGAACCCGGTGTACTTCGTCAGCACAGTGTTGCAGGATGCAAGGGCATGATATCCCATGCCACAGAAGCTTCTGCTCGCACTCCTGGTGGCCTCGCGCAAGCTGCGTCATTACTTCCAGGGCCACCCAATTAAGGTCGTCTCAGCCTACCTACCGGAGAGGGTGCTCTGGAGCCCCAACGTTGTGGGAAGAGTCGCCGAATGGAACATCGAACTGCAGGCATTTCAGTTGGAGATCAGCACAACCAGGGTCATCAAGGGAGCTGCCCTCGCCGACTTCATGGCAGAATGGACTGACGCTCCGGAGCCCGAAGCAGGCGAGAGCTGATCCCTCTCGCCCGGAAGCGAAGTGCCAGATGGCCGGGTCATGTACTTCGATAGTGCTTTCTCACGCCAAGGCGCTAGGGCTAGTGTTGTACTCATCTCGCCCACCCAAGACAAGCTATACTACGTTGTGCAGCTCTGCTTCCAGCGGGGCGAGAAGGTCTCCAACAACATTGCGGAATACGAGGGGTTGATCGCCAGCCTCAAGGCTGTAGCAGCCTTGGGGGTAAAGCGTCTCACCATCAAGGGCGACTCTCAACTCCTCGTCAACTTCTCCAACAAGGTGTACGAGCCAAGGGACGAGCACATGGAGGCATACCTCACGGAGGTGCGCAAGATGGAGAAGCAATTCTTGGGCCTGGAACTACAGCATGTGCCCCGCGGCACAAACAAGGAAGCCGATGAAATCGCTAGCCTGGTGTCTTCGAAGAGCGACTCTTAAAGCCCTCAGCGACCCCCCCCCCGGTCGCGGAGCCTGTGCCATCTCAGGAGGAACTTCCCCTGCCACCAGCCTCGGGAGCCCCTGTCTGTGGACCGACCTCAGGAGCGTGCCTGCTCCTGGCGCTCGAACCTCAAGAGGGGTGCTGGACCGAGGAGTTCAGGGCATACCTGGTGCAAGGAACGCTGCCGGAGAAGGAGGAGGACGCGGAGCGCGTGGCCCGGCAAGCTACGGCATACTGCATCCAGGATGGTGAGCTGTACAGAAAATGACCAAATGATGTTTCTTTGCGGTGCATCTCCAGGAAGCAGGGGAGCGAGCTGCTAGCTGACATACACAGCGGAGATTGTGGGCATCACTCATCGTCGCGCACCCTGGTTGGCAAGGCATTCCGCAGTGGGTTCTACTGGCCCACAGCACTCAACGACGCAACCGAGCTGGTAAGATCCTGCGAGGCCTACCAGTTCCATGCCAAGAAAATCCACCAGCCTGCCCAGGGCCTCAGACTATCCCACTATCGTGGCCGTTCGCGGTCTGGGGGCTGGATATCCTGGGTCCGTTCCCTCGAGCGCCTGGGAGCTACCGCTACCTCTACGTAGCCATCGACAAGTTCACCAAATGGGCAAAGGTGGAAGCCGTCCGCACCATTCTAGCCGGGTCTGCAGTTAAGTTCATCAAGGGCCTCGTGAGCCGGTTTGGGGTCCCTAACCGCATCATCACCGACAACGGCTCGCGGTTCACTAGCAGCCTCTTTAAGACATATTGTGCTAACCTTGGAACACAGATATGCTACGCCTCAGTGGCACACGCCAGGAGCAATGGCCAAGCTGAGCATGCCAACACAGAGGTCTTGAGAGGCCTCAAGACCAGGACCTTCAAGAAGAAGCTCGAGGCCTACGGCAGGGGTGATACGTCCATTTTGCATCATGCTTTTATATCGATATTTATCGCATTATGGGCTGTTATTACACGTTATGTCACAATACTTATGCCTTTTCTCTCTTATTTTACAAGGTTTACATAAGGAGGGAGAATGCCGGCAGCTGGAATTCTGGGCTGGAAAAGGAGCAAATACTAGAGACCTATTCTGCGCAACTCCAAAAGTCCTGAAACTCCACGGAAGTTATTTTTGGAAAATATAAAAAATACTGGATGAAGAAAGTAGCAGAGGGGGCCCACACCCTGGCCACGAGGGTGGGGGCGCGCCCTACCCCCCTGGGCGCGCCCCCCTGCCTCGTGGGGCCCCTGTTGGCCTTCCGGTGCCCATCTTCTGCTATATGAAGTCTTTCGTCCGAGAAAAAATCATAAGCAAGCTTACAGGACGGGACTCCGCCGCCACGAGGCGGAACCTTGGCAGAACCAATCTAGGGCTCCGGTGGAGCTGTTCTGCCGGGGAAATTTCCCTCCGGGAGGGGGAAATCATCGCCATCATCATCACCAACGCTCCTCTCATCGGGAGAGGGCAATCTCCATCAACATCTTCACCAGCACCATCTCTTCTCAAACCCTAGTTCATCTCTTGTATCCAATTCTTGTCTCTAAGTCTGAGATTGGTACCTGTAGGTTGCTAGTAGTGTTGATTATTCCTTGTAGTTGATGCTAGTTGGTTTACTTGTGATGTGTGCACCAATGCCGTAGGTTTACTTGGGGTGACTCCAAGTGTTGAACAAAAGACAAGCACAACCATTTGTTTTGACGCAAGTATACCAGAGGCTTCAGATTCTAATCTTCCGACTGTGCTACAGCTTGGCTCTCTCTTCTTTGAGGTTTCGTCGATGGAGCCGAAGAAGGACACGGTGAAGCCAAACTTCAGAACCCCTCCAAAGTGCACTAATTTTGATAGTATTTCATGTCCGGTGAAGTAGTTTCAAGCATGCAAGCAAATAAGTAGTTCTTTTATTAGTCATGTGTGATCAGCGTGGCCGGTTGATTAAGTAGCTTTTCTAATTAAAGAATACTACTTCAGAATAGGGTCCACGTACAGGTTGTGCTAGTTAGCTTGTTTTTTTTCTTTCTCTCCGAGATGTAAAAGGAGGGGATCTCCGTATTAGTTTGAGACGGTTAGTAGTTTAGGCCCTTACGGCTGGCTAGTGTCTAGGATATAAAAGGCAGCGTCCTGAGTCTTGTACGGAGATTTGTTTTTAGTTTGGAGTTGATAAACACAACAGAAAAGGCCTCACGTCAGGAGGCACCAAGGATGTGTTCTTGCGAATCCTAGGGATTCGTTGCTGCTGTGCTCGTGTCTGATCTCATATCAGTTTTGCTGCAAGTCTTCTCCTTTGGTTTCTTATCTTATCCGTTTGATCCGAAGGTTTCTTTTCTTCTGCGTCTATTTCTTCTGCGACTTTTGCTGCCGTCGTTCATTGCTATTTCGCAAGTACCGTGGAAGATCGGACCAACCAGCGACTCGTCGTCTAGTCGAGTCATATCAAGTGGTATTCAGAGCTAGGTTGTTCACGGTACTGTGTTGATTAAGATGTCAAGTTCGGTCAACAAGGTTGATGAGGTCGCTGCTGATTCTGAGGAAGTTGTGCGTCCAGTGTACGTGGATGATATTCCTCAAAATATTCGGGATGGTTTTGACCACACGTGCAACTACGTCAAGCAATGCCATGACGCGCTCGAGGTGAAGCTTGGCCAAAGGATTGATGTTCTGATCGCTCAGTTCGATGCTTTGGCGGACACCATCAATACGCCAATGACTAATTCTGCACCACCACAGGCTGCTCCGGCTGCTCCACTGCATTATGCACCACCGGCTCGCGATGGACATGTCGGCGTGCATGATCGCCGTTTGGTGGCACAACCACATGCTGGAGATGATGGCGTCGATGACGGAGTTGACCATGAGGCGGGGTACGCACCACGACCGCGACACTATGAGCCCCGTCCTGAAACTTCTGCTTGTGGTGGAGCGCATGACCGTGTGGGTCAAGCTATGCGTGTTCCTTTGGATGATGGAATTGGGCGCATAAAAATTTCAATCCCTTCGTTCTCCGGCAAGTGCGAACCAGAAGGCTATTTGGAGTGGGAGATGCGTGTTGATCAAATTTTTGACGCCCATCATTATAGCGAGGAGAAGAAAGTTCAACTTGCTGGAATTGAGTTCACCGGTTACGCACTAATTTGGTGGAGTCAAATTTGCCATTCAAGACATCGCCCGACGACTTGGAGAGGTATGAAAGAATTCATGAGGCGACGTTTTGTTCCCGAGCACTATAAAAGAGATATGTATAACAAGTTGCAGCGGCTCTCTCAAGGCAATATGAATGTTGATGAATATTACAAGGAGATGGAGTTGCTTATGATACGTACAGGGACAACGGAGGATCTGGAGGCAACCATGGCACGTTTCTTTAATGGACTAAATATTGAGGTGCAGGATCGTGTTGAGATGGTGGTCTACTACAACATACAAGATCTAGTGCACCAAGCTGTGCGTGCAGAACAGCAGATTAAGCGACGCCAAGTTAGCACAGTTCCCAGTACCACTTTGAACACATGGCGGCGCTCGCAGCATAAGATTGAGGATGTAGGTCCTAGCTCGAGGACAGCCGTGTCAAATCACTCCCATGGTTCCGTGCAAAAGGATGCTTCAAAATCAGGACTGTCGAAGTTTGATTCTAGTGCACAGTCCACCACACATACCAGTAACATAGAGTGTTTCAAGTGTGGAGGAAGAGGGCATATGAGGCGTGAATGTCCTAATGAGAAAAGAGTGTTGCTCACAAGAGATGGATATGCGTCCGCTAGTGACGAAGAGTCAGTTTCTGACACTTCTAGTGAAAAAACTGAAGAAACAGAAAAGGTGTTTGCGAGTTTTGAAGCTGCTGAATCATATCCGTCTTTGATGGTGCAGCGGGTTCAAGAGGATCGCATTGAGGATAAGGGGCAGCGCTGGAATATTTTTCAAACTCAATGCAAAATCAACAACACCAATTGTAAGTTAATTATAGATGGAGGAAGCTACACCAACGCGGTCAGCAAGGTATTGGTGGAAGCTTTGGGGTTACCTACATGGGAGCACCCTCAGCCACACCGTGTCGAGTGGATGTATCATACAGGGAAGATGAAGGTTACACATAAGGTCCGTGTGAATTTTTCAGTTGGCAATTATACTGATATGGTGATATGTGATGTTTTGCCAATGGATGCGTGCCATATATTGTTAGGAAGACCATGGCAATATGATCATGGAGCCACACATGATGGGAGGTCTAACACTTATTCATTTTGGTATAATGGAAAACGGAATGTGTTGAGACCGATTTTGCCAATGCCATCAATGTAGATGCTAATGTTTCTCTACAACAAAAGATCGCAAAGGTTGTTTCGAAGCCGAGGATGGCTTCGCTTCAAGAGGGGGAGGATGATGTGTGCACCAATGCCGTAGGTTTACTTGGGGTGACTCCAAGTGTTGAACAAAAGACAAGCACAACCATTTGTTTTGACGCAAGTATACCAGAGGCTTCAGATTCTAATCTTCCGACTGTGCTACAGCTTGGCTCTCTCTTCTTTGAGGTTTCATCGATGGAGCCGAAGAAGGACACGGTGAAGCCAAACTTCAGAACCCCTCCAAAGTGCACTAATTTTGATAGTATTTCATGTCCGGTGAAGTAGTTTCAAGCATGCAAGCAAATAAGTAGTTCTTTTATTAGTCATGTGTGATCAGCGTGGCCGGTTGATTAAGTAGCTTTTCTAATTAAAGAATACTACTTCAGAATAGGGTCCACGTACAGGTTGTGCTAGTTAGCTTGTTTTTTTTCTTTCTCTCCGAGATGTAAAAGGAGGGGATCTCCGTATTAGTTTGAGACGGTTAGTAGTTTAGGCCCTTACGGCTGGCTGGTGTCTAGGATATAAAAGGCAGCGTCCTGAGTCTTGTACGGAGATTTGTTTTTAGTTTGGAGTTGATAAACACAACAGAAAAGGCCTCACGTCAGGAGGCACCAAGGATGTGTTCTTGCGAATCCTAGGGATTCGTTGCTGCTGTGCTCGCGTCTGATCTCATATCAGTTTTGCTGCAAGTCTTCTCCTTTGGTTTCTTATCTTATCCGTTTGATCCGAAGGTTTCTTTTCTTCTGCGTCTATTTCTTCTGCGACTTTTGCTGTCGTCGTTCATTGCTATTTCGCAAGTACCGTGGAAGATCGGACCAACCAGCGACTCGTCGTCTAGTCGAGTCATATCAACTTGGTGGAAGATTATATGTTCAGATCCTATATGCATATTAATACCCCTCTCATTATGAACACGAATATGATTTGTGAGTAGTTACGTTTGTTCCTGAGGACATGGGAGAAGTCTTTCTATTAGTAGTCATGTGAATTTGCTATTCGTTCGATATTTTGATGAGATGTATGTTGTCTCTCCTCTAGTGGTGTCATGTGAACGTCGACTACATGACACTTCACCATTATTTGGGCCTAGAGGAAGGCATTGGGAAGTAATAAGTAGATGATGGGTTGCTAGAGTGACAGAAGCTTAAACCCTAGTTTATGCGTTGCTTCGTAAGGGGTTGATTTGGATCCATATGTTTCATGCTATGGTTAGGTTTACCTTAATACTTTTGTTGTAGTTGCCGATGCTTGCAATAGAGGTTAATCATAAGTGGGATGCTTGTCCAAGTAAGGGCAGCACCCAAGCACCGGTCCACCCACATATCAGATTACCAAAGTAACGAACGTGAATCATATGAACGTGATGAAACTAGCTTGATGATAATTCCCATGTGTCCTCGGGAGCGTTTTCCTTTATATAAGAAATTGTCCAGGCTTGTCCTTTGCTACAAAAAGGATTGTGCCACCTTGCTGCACCTTATTTACTTTTATTACTTGTTGCTCGTTACCATTTACCTTATCACAAAACTACGTGTTACCGATAATTTCAGTGCTTGCAGAGAATACCTTACTGAAAACCGCTTGTCATTTCCTTCTGCTCCTCGTTGGGTTCGACACTCTTACTTATCGAAAGGACTACGATAGATCCCCTATACTTGTGGGTCATCAAGATTCTTTTCTGGCGCCGTTGCCGGGGAGTGAAGCGCCTTTGGTGAGTGGAACTTTGTAAGGAAAAAATTATTTACTGTGCTGAAATTTACTATCACTTGTTACTATGGAAAGTAATCCTTTGAGGGGCTTGTTCGGGGTATATTCACCCCGTCCAGAAGAGCAAAGAGCTGCTCGTCAACCTACTGAACCTGATGAAAATGTTTGCTTTGAAATTCCTTCGGGTATGTTAGAGAAACTGCTAGCTAAGCCTTTTGCAGGAGATGGAACAATGCATCCTGATTTACACCTAATCTATGTGGATGAAGTTTGTGGATTATTTAAGCTTGCAGGTATACCCGGTGATGTTGTTAAGAGGAAGGTTTTCCCTTTATCTTTGGAGGGAGACGCATTGACATGGTATAGGCTATGTGATGATACCGGATCTTGGGATTATAAGTGATTGAAGTTGGAATTTCACCAGAAGTTTTATCCTATGCATCTTGTTCATCGTGATCGCAATTATATATATAATTTTTGGCCTCGCAAAGGAGAAAGCATCGCTCAAGATTGGGGGAGGCTTAAATCAATGTTATATTCATGCCCCAATCATGAGCTCCCAAGAGAAATAATTATTCAAAAAATTTATGCTCGGCTTTCTGAAAATAATCGCACCATGCTCGATACTTCTTGTTCTGGTTCTTATATGATGAAGACTATTGAATTCAAATGGGACTTATTGGAAAGAATTAAACGCAACTCTGAAGATTGGGATCTCGACAAAGGTAAGGAGTCAGGTATAACACCTAAGTTTGATTGTGTTAAATCTCTTATGGATACCGATGTTTCCCGTAAGTTTAGCACTAAATATGGACTTGACTCTGAGATAGTAGCTTCTTTTTGTGAATCATTTGCTACTCACGTTGATCTCCCTAAAGAGAAGTGGTTTAAATATCATCCTCCCATAGAAGTAAAAGTAGTTGAACCTATTAAAGTTGAAGAAAAAACTATCACTTATAACGATCCTATTGTTCCTACTACTTATGTTGAGAAACCACCTTTTCCTGTTAGGATAAAGGATCATGCTAAAGCTTCAAATGTGGTTCGTAAAAGTAATATTAGAACTTACACACCGCCTGAGAAAGTTAAAGTTGAACCTAATATTGCTATCGTTAAAGATCTCTTGGCTGATAATATTGATGGGCATGTTATTTACTTCTGCAATGAAACTGCTAGAATTGCTAAACCTTGTGCTAAAGATAAGCATAGACCTGTTGTGGGCATGCCTGTTATTTCTGTTAAAATAGGGGATCATTGTTACCATGGCTTATGTGATATGGGTGCTAGTGCAAGTGCAATACCTCATTCCTTATACAAAGAAATTATGCATGATATTGCACCTGCTGAGATAGAAGAAATTGATGTTACCATTAAGCTTGCCAATAGAGATACTATTTCACCAATTGGGATTGTTAGAGATGTTGAAGTCTTGTGTGGAAAAACTAAATATCCTGCTGATTTTCTTGTCCTTGGTTCCCCACAAGATAGTTTTTGTCCCATTATATTTGGTAGAACCTTCTTGAATACTGTTAATGCTAAGATAGACCGCGGAAAGAATGTTGTTACTATCGGTCTCGATGATATGTCTCATGAGTTTAATTTCTCTAAATTTAGTAGACAACACCGTGAAGAGGAATTGCCTAGTAAAGATGAAATCATTGGTCTTGCTTCTATTGCCGTACCTCCTAATGATCCTTTAGAACAATATTTGCTTGACCATGAAAATGATATGTTTATGAATGAAAGAAGGGAAATAGATGAAGTATTCTTTAAACAAGAACCTATTCTGAAACACAATTTGCATGTTGAAATTCTAGGGGATCCTCCTCCACCCAAGGGTGATCCCGTGTTTGAGCTTAAACCATTACCCGATACTCTTAAATATGCTTATCTTGATGAAAAATAGATATATCCTGTTATTATTAGTGCTAACCTTTCAGAGAATGAAGAAGAGAGATTATTGAAAACTCTGAAGAAGCACCGCGCTGCCATTGGATATACTCTTGATGATCTTAAGGGCATTAGTCCCACTTTATGTCAACATCAAATAAATTTGGAGAAAGATGCCAAACCAGTTCGTGATCACCAACGAAGGCTGAATCCTAAGATGAAGGAAGTGGTAAGAAAGGAAATACTAAAGCTTCTCGAGGCAGGTATTATTTATCCCGTTGCTGATAGTGAATGCGTAAGTCCTGTCAATTGTGTCCCTAAGAAGGGAGGTATTATTGTTGTTCCTAATGATAAAGATGAATTGATCCCGCAAAGAATTATTACAGGTTATAAGATGGTAATTGATTTCCGCAAATTAAATAAGGCTACTAAAAAGGATCATTACCCCTTACCTTTATTGATCAAATGCTAGAAAGATTATCCAAACATACACATTTTTTGCTTTCTAGATGGTTATTATGGTTTCTCTCAAATACCTGTATCAGCTGATGATCAATCAAAGACAACTTTTACTTGCCCTTTCGGTACTTTTGCTTATAGACGTATGCCTTTTGGTTTATGTAATGCACCTGCTACCTTTCAAAGATGCATGATGGCTATATTCTCTGACTTTTGTGAAAAGATATGCGAGGTTTTCATCGATGATTTCTCCGTCTATGGATCTTCTTTTGATGATTTCTTAAGCAACCTTGATCGAGTTTTGCAGAGATGTGAAGACACTAATCTTGTCTTGAACCGGGAGAAGTGTCACTTTATGGTTAATGAAGGCATTGTCTTGGGGCATAAAATTTCTGAAAAAAAGGTATTGAAGTTGATAAAGCCAAAGTTGACGCTATTGAGAAGATGCCATGTCCCAAGGACATCAAAGGTATAAGAAGTTTCCTTGGTCATGCCGGGTTTTATAGGAGGTTCATTAAGGACTTCTCAAAAATTTCTCGGCCTCTGACTAATTTATTACAAAAAGATATACCCTTTGTCTTTGATGATGATTGTGTAGAAGCATTTGAAATACTTAAGAAAGCTTTGATTTCTGTACCTATCATTCAGCCACCTAATTGGAATTTACCCTTCGAAATTATGTGTGATGCTAGCGATTATGCTGTAGGTGCTGTTTTAGGGCAAAGAGTTGATAAGAAATTAAATGTTATTCAATATGCTAGTAAAACTCTAGACACTGCCTAGAGAAATTATGCTACTACTGAAAAAGAATTCTTAGCAGTTGTATTTGCATGTGATAAGTTCAGATCTTACATTGTTGATTCTAAAGTAACTATTCACACTGATCATGCTGCTATTAAATTCTTATGGAAAAGAAAGATGCTAAACCTAGACTTATTAGATGGGTTCTCCTACTACAAGAATTTGATTTGCATATTGTTGATAGAAAGGGAGCTGAGAACCCCGTTGCAGATAACTTGTCTAGGTTAGAGAATGTTCTTGATGACCCACTACCTATTGATGATAGCTTTCCTGATGAACAATTAAATGTCGTAAATGCTTCTCGTACTGCTCCATGGTATGTTGATTATGCTAATTACATTGTTGCTAAATTTATACCACCTAGTTTCACATATCAGCAAAAGAAAAAGTTTTTCTATGATTTAAGACATTACTTCTCGGATGACCCACATCTGTATAAAGAAGGAGTAGATGGTGTTATTAGACGTTGTGTACCTGAGCATGAACAGGAACAGATCCTACGCAAGTGTCACTCCGAGGCTTATGGAGGACACCACGCTGGAGATAGAATTGCACATAAGGTATTGCAATCCGGTTTTTATTGGCCTACTCTCTTCAAGGATGCTCGTAAGTTTGTCTTGTCTTGTGATGAATGTCAAAGAATTGGTAATGTTAGTAGACGTCAAGAAATGCCTATGAATTATTCACTTGTTATTGAACCATTTGATGTTTGGGGCTTTGATTATATGGGACCGTTTCCTGCCTCTAATGGATATACACATATTTTAGTTGCTGTTGATTACGTTACTAAGTGGGTAGAAGCTATTCCAACTAGTAGTGCTGATCATAACACTACTATTAAGATGCTTAAAGAAGTTCTTTTTCCGAGGTTTGGAGTCCCTAGATATTTAATGACTAATGGTGGTTCACATTTTATTCATGGTGCTTTCCGTAAGATGCTTGCTAAGTATGACGTTAATCATAGAATTGCATCCTCATATCACCCGCAGTCTAGCAGTCAAGTAGAATTGAGTAATAGAGAGCTCAAATTAATTTTGCAAAAGACTGTTAATAGGTCTAGAAAGAATTGGTCCAAGAAACTTGATGATGCATTATGGGCTTACAGAACTGCATATAAGAATCCTATGGGTATGTCTCCGTATAAAACGGTTTATGGAAAAGCATATCATTTACCCCTCGAACTTGAACATAAGGCATATTGGGCTATTAAAGAGCTCAACTATGATTTTAAACTTGCCGGTGAAAAGAGGTTATTTGACATTAGCTCACTAGATGAATGGAGAACCCAGGCTTATGAAAATGCCAAACTATTCAAAGAAAAAGTTAAAAGATGGCATGACAAAAGGATACAAAAGCGTGAGTTTAATGTAGGTGATTATGTTTTGCTACACAACTCTCGTTTAAAATTTTTTGCAGGAAAACTTCTCTCTAAGTGGGAAGGCCCATACGTTATCAAGGAAGTCTATTGTTCCGGTGCCATAAAAATCAACAACTTCGCAGATACAAATCCGAAGGTGGTTAACGGTCAAAGAATCAAACATTATATCTCAGGTAATCCCATAAATGTTGAAACCAATGTTATCGAAACCGTAACCCCGGAGGAATACATAAGGGACACTTTCCGGAATGTTTCAGACTCCGAGAAGGAATAGGTACGTGGTACGGTAAGTAAACCGACTCCAAAACAGTTCTAATGGCAATTTTTCTCCGTTTTGGAATATTTAGAAAAATAAAAAAATAAGAAGCAGTCCGAGAAGGACACGAGGGCTCCACGAGGGTGGAGGGCGCGTCCTACCCCCCTGGGCGCGCCCCCTACCTCGTGGGCACCTCGTGCGCTCTCCGGACTCCGTTTTCTTGCACGATACGTATTTTGGTCGGTAAAAATTCATTATATAATCTCCCGAAGGTTTTGACTCCCGTATCACACAATTATCCCCTGTTTTCGTTTCGAGCTGTTTTCTGCCAGATTTGTCAAGGCCAAGCATCATGTCGTCCCCCTCCTCCAACAATGGTGACAACGATGCTTGGATAATGAAGATAGATCTGAAGAGCGAAGAACCCGGGGAGATCAACAAAGATGATGGGATCAAGAAGGCTAGGGAGGATCAAGCTCCGGCAGTAGAAGAAGGAGACATAATCACTTGGGTATGGGCACTCCCCTTGGCAACTGCCAAGCTTGGGGGAGGTGCCCCGGTATCGTATCACCATCACACTCCTATCTTTACCATTTTTCTTAGTTCGATCCTTTTAGTAATATTTTGATCTAGTAGAATAAAGTTTTAGCATGATCTAGTCGTGAGTTTTGCTTTATGATCTCTCTATGTAATCGAGTCTGTGAGCTATATAATAAAGATTAATGTTGAGTCAAGGGCTTGATGATCTTGCTATGATCTTGAGTGAAAAAAAAGAAAAAAAAGGGGGAGAGTAAAAAGAAACAAGGAGATCATATTGATCTTATGGATAGTAATGACTTCACACATAAAGAGTATGATGATTAAAAGTTGTTGAGATTTGACAAACATAGTTTTGGTCATCATTGCAATTAATAGGAAGTGATAAAGAAAGAGAGGTTCACATATAAATATACTATCTTGGACATCTTTTATGACTGTGAGCACTCATTAAAATATGACATGCTAAAGAGTTGATGTTGGACAAGGAAGACAATGTAATGGGTTATGTTTTCTTATATCTAAGATAAAGTATATTGTCATGGATCATCCAACATGTTGAGCTTGCCTTTCCCCCTCATGCTAGCCAATTCCTTGCACCAAGTAGAGATACTACTTGTGCTTCCAAATTCCCTTAAACCCAGTTTTTCCATGAGAGTCCACCATACCTACCTATGGATTGAGTAAGATCCTTCAAGTAAGTTGTCATCGGTGCAAGCAATAAAAATTGCTCTCTAAATATGTATGATTTATTAGTGAGGAAGAAAATAAGCTTTATACGATCTTGTGATGTAGAAGTAATAAAAGCGACGGACTGCATAATAAAGGTCTATATCACAAGTGGCAATATAAAGTGACGTTCTTTCGCATTAAGATTTTGTGCATCCAACCGTTAAGCGCATGAAAACCCCTGCTTCCCTCTGCGAAGGGCCTATCTTTTACTTTTATCTTCTACCCTATGCAAGAGTCATGGTGATCTTCACCTTTCCTTTTTATATTTTATCCTTTGGCAAGCACAGTATGTTGGTACGATCCTGATATATATATCTAATTGGATATGAGTGAGCATGAATTATTATTGTTGACATTTACCCTTGAGGTAAGAAGTTGGGAGGCAATACCATAAGCCCCTATCTTTCTCTGTGTCCGATTAAAACTCCATAACCACAAGTATTGCGTGAGTGTTAGCAATTGTGAAAGACTAAAATGATAGTTGAGTATGTGGATTTGTTGAAAAGCTCTGACATATACTCTTTCTGATGTTATGATAAATTGCAATTGCTTCAATGACTGAGATTATAGTCTGTTGGTTCTCAATGAAGTTTCTGATTCATACTTGACATTGTGAATAGATTATTACTTGAGCATAAGAAATCATATGACAATATTCATATATGTTGCTGTTATGAGAATAATCATGATGCCCTCATGTCCGTATTTTATTTTATCGACACCTCTATCTCTAAACATGTGGACATATTTATCGATTCTGGCTTCCGCTTGAGGACAAGCGAGGTCTAAGCTTGGGGGAGTTGATACGTCCATTTTGCATCATGCTTTTATATCGATATTTATCACATTATGGGCTGTTATTACACGTTATGTCACAATACTTATGCCTTTTCTCTCTTATTTTACAAGGTTTACATAAGGAGGGAAAATGCTGGCAGCTGGAATTCTGGGCTGGAAAAGGAGCAAATACTAGAGACCTATTCTACGCAACTCCAAAAGTCCTGAAACTCCAGGGAAGTTATTTTTGGAAAATATAAAAAATACTGGATGAAGAAAGTAGCAGAGAGGGCCCACACCCTGGCCACGAGGGTGGGGGCGCGCCCTACCCCCTGGGCGCGCCCCCTGCCTCATGGGCCCCCTGTTGGCCCTCCGGTGCCCATATTCTGCTATAAGAAGTCTTTCGTCCGAGAAAAAATCATAAGCAAGCTTACGGGACGAGACTCCGCCGCCACGAGGCAGAACCAATCTAGGGCTCCGGCGGAGCTGTTCTGCCGGGGAAATTTCTCTCCGGGAGGGGGAAATCGTCGCCATCATCATCACCAACGCTCCTCTCATCGTGTCAGATTTCGGGTTCCGGCAGACCCTTAAGGTTCAAACTCTGGGGTGCGCGCGGAGATTACGCCTTCTACCTCTCCGCCTCGCAAAGATCTAAGCTAACGAAAGAACTGCACAAGAGACACAGGGTTTATACTAGTTCGGGCCACCATTGTGGTGTAATACCCTACTCTAGTTTGTGGTGTGGTGGATTGCCTCTTGGGCTGATGATGATGAACAATACAAGGAAGAACAGCCTCGCGAGGGTCTGCTCTTAGCTGGGGCGATGAACTGCTAGGAGGAGCTCAGTCGCCCTTCTCTCTCTCTTTCTCTGCTTTCCCAGATTCTGGATTGCTCAATCTAGATGCCTCTACCCTGGGGGTGGCTAGTCCTATTTATAGACAAAGGCCCTGGGCCTCCTCCCAAATATTGAGCGGGAAGGGCGCCAACAGTTGGCCATTTTGAAGGGGAACATCTGGTACACTTATCCTGACTAAAGTTGGTCCTCGCCTGCCAAAGGCTCTGGTGGTGACGCCGTCCTGGGCTCCACAATGACTTCCTCCTTGTCGCGGAGTTGGTCATGGTCTCGTTGCACTGAAATGGATGCCTTTGCTTGATCCTCTCGCCTGCGCTTGCCCCCTTTGCACCAAAGAGGAAAGGAGGACACTGCGCGGGCTGGCGCCCGCCTGGCGCCCTTGGTCATCATGGCTTGCGTCATGGGCACCTCGTGAGGTACCCCGCCTTGATCTCTCTGCCTCCTCGTGAGCCAGCCTGATGAGGCCGCGCCTGAGGAAGCTCTGCGTCGTCCGCCCCGCGAGGCTTGGCCCCTCGCGAGGGTCTTGGGTCTTGTGTTGATGAAGATGGGTCATGCTGGGCTCCCTTGAGCCATGCCGCAGGCCGCAGGCAGGCAAGTCTGGGGACCCCCGTTCCCAGAACACCGACACATCGGGAGAGGGAAATCTCCATCAACATCTTCACCAGCACCATCTCTTCTCAAACCCTAGTTCATCTCTTGTATCCAATTCTTGTCTCTAAGTTTGAGATTGGTACCTGTAGGTTGCTAGTAGTGTTGATTACTCCTTGTAGTTGATGCTAGTTGGTTTACTTGGTGGAAGATTATATGTTCAGATCCTATATGCATATTAATACCCCTCTGATTATGAACACGAATATGATTTGTGAGTAGTTACGTTTGTTCCTGAGGACATGGGAGAAGTCTTGCTATTAGTAGTCATGTGAATTTGGTATTCGTTCGATATTTTGATGAGATGTATGTTGTCTCTCCTCTAGTGGTGTCATGTGAACGTCGACTACATGACACTTCACCATTATTTGGGCCTAGAGGAAGGCATTGGGAAGTAATAAGTAGATGATGGGTTGCTAGAGTGATAGAAGCTTAAACCCTAGTTTATGCGTTGCTTCGTAAGGGGCTGATTTGGACACTGATCGACTTTTGAGAGATAGCATCAAAAAAGTGGCATAGGTCAGTAAGCGTCTCACGCACATGTGTGTCCATAATCCCTCTAAGTGAAACCGGGAGTAACTGCGTCATCATCACATGACAGTCGTGAGACTTCATCCCACTGAACCTTTTTTTCTTAGTGTCCAGATATCTTCTTATCTTCCCACAGTATCCGGAACTAACTCTGATTCCGTCAAGGCACTTGAACAATTGATCGACCTCCTTCGGATCTAAGGTGAAGCAAGAGGGGGGCAATATTGTTCTTCCTTCTTGTTTACTTTGTTGCCCCTATCTTCCGTCTCCGTCTCCGTCTCGGTCTCCTCTGACGACCTTTTACTGGGCATTTGGAGATCTTTCCTGATTTTCAAAAATTCCAAGTGCCTTCGGCCCATCCTTGGTCCTCTCCGGCATGTTCACCAATGTTCCAAGCAAACTCTCAAGGATATTTTTTTTATGCATTTGATCAAGGCTATGAGGCGTGTCGAGTATGGGCCAGTATTCCAAGTCCCAGAAAATAGATCTCGTCTTCCATATCTTCAGCAGGGGCTCCGGCGCCTTTTTCTTCATCTTTCCCGGCGAGGGGCGCTCTTCCCAGTTCTTCAATAACTCATATATTTCTGCACCACTACGCTTACGTGGAGGACCTCGATGCTCAGCCTTACCGTTGAATAGATCTCCATGCTTTCTCCATGGGTCATCCTTCTCTAGCCATCTTCGATGCCCCATGTACACGATTTTCGAAGACCCGCCATCTTTCGATAGCTGCAGAGAATTTGTATCATCCATGCACCTCGTGCATCCGCAATATCCGTGGCACACCTGGCCAGAGAAATAGCCGTAACCGAGATAGTCCTGCACCGTCGTGATCAACGCGGCTCTCATGTAGAAATACTCTCCTTTGCTTGCATCCCATGTCTTGGCCGGCGTTGTCCATAAGGTCTGTAACTCCTCTTTCAGTAACCCGAGATACAGATTTATATCATTTCCCGGTTGTTTCGGCCCTTGAATAAGCATAGCCATGTGTATGTATTTTTCCTTCATGCACAACCAGGGGGGAGGTTGTACATCCATACAAACACGGGCCATGTGCTATGATTGGTGTTCTGGTTGCCAAATGGATTCATGCCATCACTACTAGCGCCAAGCATGATGTTCCTTGGATCATTTGTGAAAAATTCAAATTCAGCATTTAATGCTCTCCACTGCCTAGCATCTGCGAGGTGTCTCAGCTTCGGCTCATCTCCGTCATCTGGCTTCACCCTCTCCGCGTGCCAGTGCATAAGCTTTGCTTCCTTAGGATCTACGAAATACCGCTGTAGACACGGAGTGATCGGAAAGTACCATACAACTTTCTGTGGAGCTTTCTTTCCGGCCTTTTTATATCGTGAAGCATTGCACTTTGGACAGATGGTTTTTTCCGCGTGCTCGTTTCGATATATGATGCAATCATTGATGCATGTGTGATATCTAATATGTGGCAGATCAAGAGGGCAAACGATTTTCTTTGCCTCCTCGACACTAGTAGGACACAGGCTTCCCGCGGGAAGAACCTTCTTTAGGTACTTCAGAAGCTCATCCAGGCTTGTATCTGTCCATTTGTTTTTTTCCTTCATCTTTAGAAGTTCTAGTGTGAAACTCAAGCGGGTCACCTCGGGATTGCAACCATCATACAAAGGAGTCATCGAGTCTAGCTCCAGTTGCGCCAGTTAGGCCTCCTCTCTTGAAGCAGATCTATAGCTAATCGTCTTCTTGCGAAGCAGGTCTCGAACATGCGGGTCCCGCATGGCTGAACTTAGTAGCGACGAAGACGGCGGCGTGTCCGCATCTTCTCCGCCTTGAACTGCCTCTTCGCCATCGACATTTTCGAGGCCGTCTTCCTCTTCGAGCACATAATCGGTCATCTCCTCGTCTGGTGGCCCCATGTCGTTATTTCCTGCCCCGTCGACATCCTCCTCCTCATCATCATCATCTTCACTTATCCACCGAGTATGGCCATGCATGAAACCATGCATGAGCAGGTGCGCCTTGAATTTACCACCCTGAAAGGGGTCGAGCCTGACTCTTCCTTTGCATTCTCGACACGGACATAAAACATCCGTCAGTCTTTTTTCATACATATCATCCACAATGGATTGCCAGTATCTTTCCACCATCCTTCCATTGACCTTCATGATCACCTACGCGCAGAGCAAATATTATAACCACGTATATATGCATGCATGGATCAAATTCATACAAAAATTCTGCATGACCTTCCCTAAACATAGGACATATTGAGTTTGCCTGAAATTCGCCGAAACAGAAATGAATTGACATTTCGGCAAAACATAGGCAACTCATGTCACTCACATGCCACACGCAATTCGGTATATTCATATCGCACATAGTTTCGGTCCTAATCGCAAACACACATATTTCCATTCTTGCACAACTCTTTTTTTGCTCACCTATTTGTCAAGAGGAATATCGAGCACCTTCTTATAATTAGCTAGTAGCTCTAGATAGAGCTATGAGAGGGAGGAGGGAGGGCATTAAGGGAGGGGGTGGTGGAGGGGCAAAGAAGAGAAGGGGAGAAGGGGCAAAAGAAAGGAAGAGGAAGGAGGGAGGGCATTAATGGAGGGGGTGGGGGAGGGGCAAAGAAGAGAAGGGGAGGAGGGGCAAAAACAAGGAAGAGAAAGGAGGGAGGGCATTAATGGAGGGGGAAGGAAGGGCAAAGAAGAGGGGGAAGCATTGAAGGACAAGCAAGTGCAAGAGGGAGGGGGAGGAAGAAAGGGGGAGGAAGAAGAAGGGGGGAAAGGTGGCAGATATTTTGGCTAGCGAGCATAGCAGTAGCGCTGGGCACCAAAGCGCACTACTGCTATGTGTGCCAGACAAAATATCTACTGGTACATAAAACTAGCTATAGCGCTTGCCCAAAAAACACGCTACTGGTAAAAGATTACACATAGAAGAAGTAGCAGTAGCGCTTCTTAGTGGCCCCATGCTACTGCTATTTTCTTAACAGTAGCACTTGTTAGGGTACCAATGCTGCTACTATTTTTTGGCCGGGGGTGTGGTGTGGCTAACTTACCAGTAGTGTGCCCTCTAGAAACCAACGCTGCTGCTAAGTTGTACCAGTAGCGCGGTTTGTAACACACGCTACTGCTAATTATCAGTAGCGTGGGCTCCAAAACACACGCTACTGGTAAACTTCTATGTACAAGCCTTTTCCTAGTAGTGAGGGCCTCTATAAGTAGGACTAGCCACCACCATAGGAGGCAACTAATCAGGGACAGATCATCTGGATCACCCTCACACACACTAGCTCACCAAGCTCAAGAACACCTCTCCTCAGGAGGCGGTTCATCACTTGTACTTGTTCATCCTTAGCCTACAAGGCAATCCACCACACCACACTGGAGTAGGGTATTACACCACAATGGTGGCCCAAACCAGTATAAACCCTCGTGTCTCTTGTTCCTTGGGTTCCGCGAGCTAGGCCTTGAGATCGTTGCGAGAGCGAGCTAGGGAGAGAGAGTTCTTCGTGCGCACCCTAGAGTTCGAACCTCAAGGGTTTGTCGGAACCCAAAATCCGACAGGTAACGGTGCCAGAAATTGGCAAACAAACGGGAGAAAGTTGTAATAAGTTGATAGATCGAACGCCAAATAAAATAAAGTGCAACAAGGTATTTTTGTATTTTTGGTTTAATAGATCTGAAAATAAAGGCAAAGGAAAATAGATCGCAAAGGTAAATATATTAAAGAAGAGACCCGGGGGCCGTAGATTTCACTAGTGGCTTCTCTTGAGAAAAAACAAACGGTGGGTAAACAAATTACTGTTGGGCAATTGATAGAACTTCAAATAATCATGATGATATCCAGGCACTGATCATTATATAGGCATCACGTCCAAGATTAGTAGACCGACTTCTGCCTGCATCTACTACTATTACTCCACACATCGACCACTATCCATCATGCATCTAGTGTATTAAGTTCATGGAAAAACGAAGTAATGCAATAAGAACGATGACATGATATAGACAAGATCTATTTATGTGGAAATAGACCCCATCTTGTTATCCTTAATAGCAACGATACATACGTGTCGATTCCCCTTCTGTCACTGGGATCAAGCACCGTAAGATCGAACCCATCACAAAGCACCTCTTCCCAGTGCAAGCTAAATAGATCAAATTGGCCAAACAAAACCCAAATATCAGAGAAGAAATACGAGGCTATAGGCAATCATGCATATAAGAGATCAAAGAAGACTCAAATAACTTTCATGGATAAAAAGATAGATCTGATCATAAACTCAAAGTTCATCTGATCCCAACAAACACATCGCAAAAAGAGTTACATCATATGGATCTCCAAGAGACCATTGTATTGAGAATCAAAAAAGAGAGAGGAAGTCATCTAACTACTAACTACGGACCCATAGGTCTACAATGAACTACTCATGCATCATCGGAGAGGCACCAATTAACATGATGAACCCCTCTATGATGGTGTCTAGATTGGATCTGGTGGTTCTGGAACTTGTGGCGGCTAGAATTGATTTTCGTCGGCTTCCCTAGGGTTTCTGGAATATTGGGGTATTTATAGAATAAAGAGGCGGTTCAGGAGGCAACCGAGGTGGGCACAACCCACCAGGGCGTGCCTGGGCTCCAGGCGCGCCCTGGTGGGTTGTGCTCCCCTTGGAGCACCCCCCCCCCCCCCCCCCAGGTGCTTCTTCAGCCCACTGGATGTCTTCTGGTCCATAAAAAATCCATAAAAAGTTTCATTGTGTTTGGACTCCGTTTGATATTGATTTCCTGCGATGTAAAAAACATGCAAAAAACAGCAACTAGCACTTGGCACTATGTCAATAGGTTAGTACCAAAAAATGATATAAAATAACTATAAAATGATTATAAAACATTCAAGAATGATAATATAACAGCATGGAACAATAAAAAATACAGATACATTGGAGACATATCAGCCACAAGGACGAAGGGCGCGCCCAGAGGGGTAGGGTGCGCCCCCACCCTTGTGGGTCCCTCGTGACTCCACCGACCTAGTTTCTTCGCCTATATATTCTCATATATCCACTACTAGGAAAAACCTTACCAGTAGCGTGGGTTTTTGGACTACCAGTAGCGTAGGTTCCCACGCTACTGCTATGACGCTACAGCTATTTTTTAGCAGTAGCGTGTGTTTTACCCCACGCTACTACTAAACAGACATACCAGTAGCGCTGGTGCCCCACGCTACTAGTATTCCACACCCACGCTACTAGTAAAGGAATAGCAATAGCGCTTCTATGATACACCCACGCTACTAGTAACAAATTAGGATTTAAAAAAAATAAAAGTCTATCTATTTCAGTTTAGACATGCATTTCACAATACATACATGTTATGCATACAGTCAATCATCAATCATACATATCTGATGTAGATAATTAACACACGCACACGCACACACACACACACACACACAATATATATGCCACGCGTCTATGTCGTCGACGTCGGCGCCTCCACAAGGCCGTGTTGATGTCGTCGACGTCGGCGCCTCCACAAGGCCGTGTTGATGGTGTTGATGTCGTCATCGCCACCGCCACCGCAGCGCCATGATGATGTCGTCGTCTTCGTCGCCGCCGTAGCCCTGTGTCGATGTCGATGTCGTCGTCATCATCGTCGCCGCAGCCCCATGTCGATATCGTCTTCGTCGCCGCCGTAGCTTCATGTCCATGTGTTCCCTATTAGGAACTCACAAATCCTGGAATTAAACAATGAACCAAGACCACTACTAGGAACTCAAAAGGACTTGGAGCATTAGTGCAATATAACAGTAACCTATAGAGCACTAAGTAACAATAGCATAAACAAAAGCATATAGCAGCAGCATAGTATATATGAATTATAAACAGTACCTAAGAGACCAATCCTAGAAATTAGGGAAAACCCAACTTAAGAAGGATACAATGCTAGGCATGACCAAATCTTATTATAGATTCTGAATCCAAGCTTTTGAGGCAAATTGCAACAAGCAAAGTTTGTGCACCAAGTAGGAGTAATTCCCAGGTCATTCGCAAGCAAGCAAGCAAGAAGGCATCAACAACAGCAGATTATTACCAACATTGTACCCTTTACTGTCAGGTCATTTCAATTCAACTCTTGGTTGCAGATGTATTATTGTTGTATTACTAGTAATCAGCAGCAGTAACAGCACTTGGTCATTATAAATATCACTGGTGATTATAGTCGACATGACAACTTCCCATTTATTACTATATTTATAATGAAATTTTGTAATAACATTCATTCATGTGACATAAGAGACTTAGAGCAACATTTCATATATTAGTGACAGTTAAGCTGCTGCACTTGCAAATTTGTAACACCAATCAAATAGATGTGTTATGTATATTCTCCAGTGCGGTCTTAAATTGGAAGGAAATGAGGAGTTTCTTCTTTCAAACCAATGTAGTGATTTTATTGAAAAGTATGAGCAGGTGCACTTATATTATATCAAAAATATAAATATTAGTATGTTTTTTATCTCACATGGATGTATTAAGTAATAATATGTGTGTGTGTGTAAAATAGACTATTCCAGTAAATTTAATCCTTGATTCCTCCTAATAAAGAACAATATCTTGAGGAACTACATAGAGTATCATACTGTTGCAAAAATTAAGAGTGAAAAAGTAAAATTATAGGCATAGGATCTTACATATTCGGTAAAGTCATTTTGAAAGCTAAATATTCAGAAGCATCAAAGATAGTTATTTTGAGAATGGAAACATATACCATAACTCGTTGGTTGTTTCTTGTAAGAGTATGTAGATAGAGTACCATCTAGAAAGACTCTCATGGCTAAGTGGCTGTTGCTTGTAATGCTATACAGATAGAGGACCATCCAAAAAGACTAAGCTATCAAAATGTTCCAATGCTCGCCTTAACTTCACTACAAGAAACAAGTTAAGGCATGAATAGAAAATTTTATACTTGAACCAAACTCAACTTGAGCAGCACTACAATGAACGAAAACTAAACTTGACATTACTGAACTAATTGTGCATCTATCTGCTAAGATCTAATTCGTTTGTCATACACTAGTACTACACTGAACTATAACTGATATCCCAAAGCCTACACTAGTACTACACTTAATTAAAACTGAACTTGGCTGTTGCACTTATGAAAATTCAGAAAACGCACTTGGCATACCTAGCCGCATTACTGAAAATTCATAAACGAGCAGCTGCAGCGGCGTCCAAGAGCAATTGGCCGTCAGCCGCCACCGAAATCCACGGACGACAGCGCCTCACCGCGACACCGGCCGGCCACGAACGACGAGCCGACCCGACGGTCACCAGATCCGTCGCCGCCACAGATTCTCCTGCTCCTGCGCCTGCACTCGTCTCCGTCCGTGGCCAATCCCCGTACTGTTCGTCGGCCTGGGCACGTGCATGTGCGGGGTGCTGCTCGTTGGCCAGCGGTCCGACCTGGGCACTCGGCGGCAAGAACACGGGGGCGCCCGAATCCCTAGCCGCGGGTAAGGGTGCTGACCTTGACGCATGGATATGGACGGAGGGGAGGGCGGGGCGGAGCTTGGGGGCATGTTGCGTGCGGCCGGAGATCGCCGGAACCGGCCGGCGTGGGTGGTGGCAGCGGCGACGAGATCGTGGGGGAGAGGAGCTCGACCGAGAGCCAGGGGTAACGGTGGGGGTGAGATTTGTGTGAGAGAGTTTTTTTATCTGGTCGCTTGGCATGTGGAGGCAGTTAGGGTGGGCATATTAACCGAGGACCGAACTACCGAATCGAATAAACCGGGACCGAAGCCAAAAAGACCGAAACCGAAAGTTTTGGTTTTTAGTTCGGTCAGCATGTTCCAAAAACCGAAATTAATTTGGGTAATTCGGTGTCATGGTTTTGTTACCCGAAAGGACCGATGAAACCGAATACACACGCACGTGCATTCAAATCTACGTAATGGGCCAACCCATAGCCCAATACCTCTCCCGTAAGATTCCTTCCTTTCTTCAGTAGCCCACTAGATGACCGACCTGCGCCTCAAGCCCTCGACTCTTCTGCCTCCACTCACGATCCCTCCCCCACCCAGCGCCTAACCCTAGCCGCCATGCGCTGCCTCTACCGCCCTCAACCACTGGAGGCAACAGCGGTGGCGCGTGAACTATGGAGGACACATCCCTCTTCCCTCCTATCTCCCGCTTTCTCTTTGATTGCCTTGCGTGGGCATCTTATTGCTGATTTGTTCACCTAAAGTTCTTGTTACTTTGATCTGATTTTGTAATCACAAGATCTTGTCTTGCGTGTGTACGCAATGTTTCTTTGCAGATCAATTTCTGAAGAGTCGCTTTCTTTCATTGCTTTCCCTAATCTATCGGTCAATTAAGTCTCGACCGAGGACCGAACCGAAATCTCGGTCCACCGAATCTTCAGTTAGGAGATTTCTGAGTGACCGATCGGTCATCCTTTTCTCAAAACTGGATTTCTTTGAAAGCCGAAGAACCGAACCGAACGGTTCGGTTAAACTGAATGCCCAGCCCTAGAGGCAGTGGACACGCTAAGTAGTAGCGTGGGTGTATCGCCTGCACTATAGCTATTCACTTAGTAGTAGCACGGGATTTACAACCAGCGCTACTAATATTTTTTGATCTGCTGGTGTGGTGTGGCACACTTACCAGTAGCGTGCCCAAAAGAAACCAACGCTGCTGCTAAGCCATACCAGTAGCGCGCTTTGTACCCAGCGCTACTGGTAATTACCAGTAGCGTGGGGACACAAACAAACGCTACTGGTAAACTTCTATGTATAAGCATTTTCCTAGTAGTGATCCCACAAACAATAGAGGGAGCCACAAAAACACTTTTCCACCGCCATAACCTTCTGTACCCGTGATATCCCATCTAGGGTCCTTTTCTGGCGTCCTACCGGAGGGGGATTCGGTCACGGAGGGCTTCTACATCAACACCATTGCCCTTCCGGTGAAGCGTGAGTAGTTTACCACAGACCTACGGGTCCATAGCTAGTAGCTAGATGGCTTCTTCTCTCTCTTTGATTCTCAATACCATCTTATCCTCGATGTTCTTGGAGATCTTTTCGATGTAATACTTTTTTGCGGTGTGTTTGCTGAGATCCGATGAATTGTGGATTTATGATCAGCTTATCTATGAATACTATTTGAATCTTCTTTGAATTCTTTTATGCATGATTTGATATCTTTGCAAGTCTCTTCGAACTATCCATTTGGTTTGGCCAACTAGATTGGTTTTTCTTGCAATGGGGAAGTGCTTAGCTTTGGGTTCAATCTTGCGGTGTCCTTTCCCGGTGACAGTTGAGGGAGTCCTGGACTAAGGGGTCCTCGGGCGTCCGGCCTGTTGGACATGGGCCGGACTAATGGGCTGTGAAGATACAAGACCGAAGACTCTCTCCCGTGTCCGGATGGGACTCTCCTTGGCGTGGAAGGCAAGCTTGGCGGCCAAATATGAAGATTCCTTTCTCTGTAACCGACTTTGTATAACCCTAGTCCCCCCCGGTGTCTATATAAACCAGAGGGCTTAGTCCAGAAACAGATATAGTCATACAGGCTAGACTTCTAGGGTTTTTAGCCATTACGATCTCGTGGTAGATCAACTCTTGTAATACTCATATTCATCAAGATCAATCAAGCAGGAAGTAGGGTATTACCTCCATAGAGAGGGCCCGAACCTGGGTAAACATTGTGTCCCCCGTCTCCTGTTACCATCGACCTTAGACGCATAGTTCGGGACCCCCTACCCGAGATCCGTCGGTTTTGACACCGACATTGGTGCTTTCATTGAGAGTTCCACTATGCCGTCCACAAAAGGTTTGATGGCTCCTTCAAACGTCAACAACGATGTTGTCCAAGGGGAAACCTTCCTCCCTGGACAGATCTTCGTGTTCGGCGGCTTCGCACTGCAGGCCAACTCACTTGGCCATCTAGAGCAGATCGATAGCTACACTCCTGGCCATCAGGTCAGATTTGGGAGCTTGAACTATGTTGCGGATATCCGCGGAGACTTGATCTTCAACGGATTCGAGACCACGGCAGTCGCTCCCCGTCGCCACAATGAACATGACTTAAATCTATCATCGGGCCATGCCCAGGAAATTGCACCTATAACCGCTCTGGCCTTAGATCCGGAGCAGATCGCGCCATCCGAGGACGGGAAGCTCAACCCCGCCACGGATCCGGAGGCCATAGATTCCGCGGCGTTGGAGCTGCACACAGACCTAACCTCGGGTGATATCTGTGTCTCCGGAACCTCAGATTCGTTTCCGGCTATAAGTTCCGAACCATGTGCGTCTGCGTATGACGAGCAGGATCGGTCATCGATCGCCGAATCCAGCGCCGCAGACATCTTCCGGCACTCGCCTTTAGGCAACGTGCTCAACTCATTAAAAAAATCTATCCCTAGCGGGGGACTCTCAGCCGAATTATATCTGGTTTGAACTGGAGGCTGATGATGGAGAATTTCATTTCCCACCTACCGCCCACTTCATAGCCACTGTCGAAGACCTAACCGACATACTCGATTATGGCTCCGAAGACATCGACGGTATGGACGACGATGCCGATGAGGAACAAAGCCAAAACCCGCCGTTTACCGGACGCTGGACGACCACTTCTCCGTACGACGTATACATGGTGGATACACCTAAAGAAACTAACGATGATGACAAAGAAGATACAGTTGAGGATAAACCTCCTGAGACACAGCCCAGACGTCGGCGTCAGCGGCGCCGCTCTAAGTCACATTGTGCAAAAGATAGCAATACCAGCACCGAAGAAAACAATACTCCGAACGATGCCGAAGACAATGAAGACCCTGTTGAGGCAACCTCCGAACAAGATGAACGGGAAGACGGGCACGTTAGCCCTGATGAACAGGCTATACACGAAGACTCGAAGGACATTAATTATCTTCCACTCTGCGAGGATGAGGAGAGCCTCGGCAACGAGGATTTCATCGTGCCTGAGGAACCTCTCGAGCAGGAGCGCTTTAAACGCCGACTAATAGCCACTGCAAGGAGCCTGAAAATGAAGCAATAGCAGCTTTAAGCTGACCAAGACCTACTCAATGATAGATGGACAGATATCCTAGCAGCCGAAGAATACGGCCTCAAGCGCCCAACCAAGGGTTACCCGAAACATAGATTGCTACCTCAGTTCGATGAGGAGGCGACGGAACCTGTACCACGTGGTCGGGACAATGCGGCCGCGGTCGGGATAAAGCGGCAGCTCAAGCCGAACAGCAGCCCGCCTCACCCCAACGAAAACATAGAGATAAAACAGCTCGGGGTCATACATACGACCCTCGGCAGGACCTCGACAGTAGAGCAGAACATACCAGATCGATCTACGGATCGCGAGGACATGCCTCGACACGCAACGTCGGCTACCTATTCGGACGTGACAAGTCTAGTCACGCCCGGGCCGAAAATCGTAGACGGACTCCATCTGAGCTACGTCGTGACGTGGCCCAATATAGAGGCGCCGCACACCCACTCTGCTTCACTGACGAAGTAATGGAGCATGAATTCCCAGAAGGTTTTAAACCCGTGAATATCGAATCATACGATGGAACAACTGATCGCGCGGTATGGATCGAGGATTTTCTTCTCCATATCCATATGGCCCGCGGAGATGACCTCCATGCCATCAAATACCTATCGTTAAAACTCAAAGGACCAGCTCTGTCGTGGTTTTGTCACGGCAGATGTCCTCATGAAAGGACTTAGTCGTGGAGCCATCGCGACGGGTTAGCTTGAAGGGGTTAAAGCGGACACAGGGACGCAAAAGAGTTTATACTAGTTCGGCCCCTTCGATGAAGGTAAAAGCCTACGTCTAGTTGTGATGGAATTGATGGGGTTTCGATGACTAGGGAGCAAACAAGCTTCGCCTAAGTCTCGAGTTGTTGTCTGTTGTCCTTGAACCGCCGCCGGGTCGTCCCCTTATATACATGGGTGACGCTCGTCGGTTCAGAGAGTCCCAACACTGGCTCATAGACGTGTCCGGTTTGGTCCCTTCTTATTCCTAACTTACAATACAAGTTACATACCAACGCTGGTTTACGGCTACAAGCCTTGAACCGACTATGGGCCTCAGGCCCTCATCTGCCTTCTTGGGCTTTAACATACTTTAACTACTGACGAAGTTAACCCGGCCCAGATAGGCCGGTTTACGCCTAGTAGTAATATCCCCAACAAGCTTGGTACTGGTTAAACAGTCTGCCGGAAAACTCTATTGGAAGCTGGGAGGACTTGGAAGACGCCTTCCGCAACAACTTCCAAGGCACATATGTTCGGCCACCAGATGTCGATGACTTAAGTCACATTGTCCAGCAGCCCGGAGAGTCAGCCAGGTAGCTCTGGACTAGGTTCTTAGTTAAAAAGAACCAAATCGTCGATTGTCCAGACGCGAAGGCACAACAGCACAAAGCTCGCCGCACAACCCGGCATAGCGGCCAGGTAGTTACCTCCGCCGGTTTACCGAACAGTCCGGTTCGGAAATGCCATTCAGAGGTCTCTAACTCTCTTGTCAATGCTTGTCCTAAAGCGGGCTGTTTTCGTCAACCTCGTAATCCGTCTGACTCCGATTATGAGGGCACTTCCCATTCATCGTCTGGCGAGTCATCAGCCACCCAGCTGCCACCACTCAAAACGGTGCTTGGGTGAGTCATATTTCTTATGATGTTTCTGAAGTATTACATTATAACATATATTGTATTGATCCTTCTTATTTCTTTCAGGGCCAAACCTAGGCCAAGCAAGAAGGCTCGCCTGGATAAAGCGGCCGAAGAGAACACCGCTCCTGAACCGGACAGAACACCAAACCGTGAAGCGGCTATTCGTGAAGATGTGCCAAACGACCCACCACCGCAAGATGATGACTTTATTATTGAAGAGAGACATATTGACACCTCAGGTCCTGTCGACCAGCCCACAAGCCCCATCCGGATTGAGAGATCCACCAGTCCATCAAAGCCTACTGATAAGCCGACGGCCCCAGTGCAAACCGGCGATGCCGAGGATGATGAAGTTGTTATTACTGGCACTGGCCGTACAGAGCCAGGCAATCCAGTCGCTTTATCTAGGCACACTGCCAAAGAAGAATTTGCTGCTATTGGCAAAGGCAAATGGAATGCTGATCTGGCGACTTACGCTGCTCTGAATGCCCAAGATCTCCATTCCGGCTATCTGAACCGGCTGTATACCAGCCGTGATTATGAAGCCGGTCTAGTTAACATGATGAAGACAAATATGAGGTAACTTCCATATGCCTTTTCCTGCTTGTATGTTTTAATGTGTTGACTCTCCTAGCCCCCAAGGGCCGGTTTAGGATCTCCATTCAAACCGGGACTTTGTTAATCCAAACTTCAATGTTTCTGAAGTTGCTGATGTAGCCCCCAAGGGCCGGTTCAACTTAGTGTAGTTAAACCGGGACTTTAGATAATAAAGATTGTAGCATCAGTACTAATGGAGCAAATAGCCATTAGCCCCCAAGTGCCAAGTTGAATACTTGTATTGAGCTTGGGACTTTATGAACAATTGTAGGATGAAGAGCAAATATGCATTAGCCCCCAAGTACCAAGGGCATAACTTGTTGTGTGGTTGGTACTTCAATTCTTGCTCCTGTTATCTGAATCGTATTACTGTCTATATGCAGGCTGAGCTGAACAAAAAAGAAAGCCAAATCGCCGATCTGCAAGAGAATCTGAAGTCCCAACAAGCTGAAACCTCTAAAGCAAAAGAGGAATTAACCAGCGCTTTAAGCGCCATGGAACAGCTGAAGGAGGGCTTCAACAAGGAGCGGGCGGATTGGGCCACTGAAAAATCCGCTTTAACCAAGCGAGCAGAAGATGCCGAGGCTGCACTGAAACCGGTAGTGGACGAACTGACCAGCATAAAGCGGCAAGTGCATGCCATGACTGCTGCCATCTTTGGTAAGCTTTCTTGATTTCTGGAGTAACTCGGCCTTCTTATGGTTTTGCCGGTTTGTTAATCCTTTGTAATGTTTCAGGGACACGCATTGGTCACTTGGGGTCGGATGTGCGGAAGAAATTGAAAGCCGCCTACACATTAATAGAGCAATTGTACACTGGCGCGCAGCGGATCATCTCTACTGCGTCCCATAACAACCCGGCGCCCACCTTGATCCAGGACACTCTTAAGAGACTGTCGATGCTTCCTGCTCGGATTGAAGAGCTGAAGAAATCTGCTGCTCGAACCGGTGCTATCAATGCCTTAATCCGGGCAAAAGCGTGGGTGCCGGATTTTGATCCTGTTGAAGCGGCTCAAGGCTATCCCAGCTTGAAGGAAGATGGGTCAGAGTTCAGTGAGGAGGATCTACGAGCGATAAACCGGGAGGTGTGCCCTCTAGCTTGTCAATTGGTTGAAGAGGCAGATTTGTCTCACTATCAAGCTCAATATGATAACCAAAACAAATGAGTGGCTGCACCAATTCCTGAAGCGGAGAATCTTATCCCTCCAATCCGTAAGCATACTTATGCTCCTCATATTGAACCGTCGTTGCTGATCAATGATGAAGTTGTCTTTCAATCATTAATGTGAATCGACTGGACAACTGTTGATTTCCAGCCGCTGGGTAGAGAAGCAGAGGTTGAAGCGGCACGGGATGACCTGCAACCATCAGGCCAGGCTGATGACCAAGCTTGAACCGGAAGCCGGTTTAAACTGCTGCTCCTTTATGCTCTGCGAAAAAACAATGATCTTATTTGGGCACCGTGCTGCCTTGATGTCTGCATATATGAAATTAAAATATCTGAAATTTAAAGATAGGATCAAATCTTTGTGATACATAATACCTGCCATCGTTGGGCATGAAGTTGGCTTGGCCAATCTTGAAGCGGATGTTTATAAACCCACACTGTTGGAGGAGACAGCAGCTCCTGTATATATAATGCCGGCTTACCATGTAAACCGTGTCGGGTTATGATAAACACCGTGTTACTCCGTAATAGGATGTTAACAAAAAATCAAACCGGGCAAATAGTCTCCGGATTAAGAATGGACCGTGTTCCGTCAATTGACAGTCGAACCGGTGTGAGAATTTGTCGGTTTAAAATGCAACAAAAGAGATATTTATCAAAAGAAAGACAAGAGTCAATCAAAGGCAAATATAAAACCATTTGCAAAAAAGAGGCTGTTTAAGCTGATCAAGTGGTATTACCATGGTCGGACACGACCAAGCCCCCAGTAGGCGTAGCTATGGTTCAAGTCAGCCAGGTCCCCACATGATGCATTGCCATTATGCCGATCAAGAGGGGTGACGATGGTTCGGGTTCGACCAAAGCCCCCAAGTGATTCTGTGGCCTTAGGCCGATCAAGAGGCGTGACTGGTTCAGACGTGACCAAGTCCCCAAGTGATCTGGTGGCTTTCGCCTATCAAAAGGTGTTGCATTGGTTCGGACACGACCAAGCCCCCAAGTGATATAACATGAAGCTTTGAAACGCTAACTCAAGGGGTAAACCGGAGGCCGCTTCAAGACAGAACAACTCCGTGTAACCACACATGATGTAAAAAGAACAGAGACCCCGCTTTAGCTGAGGCTCCAGTTTATTGTATTAATCATAATATATACATTGTCATAATATGTACATAAGTAGAGCCGATGGCTCAGGTATAGTAAGGCCGAAGATGAGCTATGTTCCACGGCCTGTTGGTCTCCTCCTCTGATGTACGTGAGTCTTTATGCTCTCGAATATCGATCAGATAGTATGACCCATTGTGCAGATTCTTGCTGACCACGAAAGGTCCCTCCCAAGGTGGGGATAACTTATGCATATCAGTCTGGTCTTGGATGAGCCGAAGCACCAAATCTCCTTCTTGAAAGGTTCTGGTTCTGACTCGGCGACTGTGATAACGACGAAGATCCTACTGGTAAATTGCCGAGCGGGCAGCTGCTATGTCACGCTCTTCGTCCAACAGGTCCAAAGCATCTTGCCGTGCTGCCTCGTTGTCCGCTTCAACATAAGCCGCTACACGAGGTGAATCATGACGGATATCACTGGGGAGAACCGCCTCCGCTCCATAGACCATGAAGAACGGCGTATATCATGTTGATCTGTTGGGTGTGGTGTTAATGCTCCATAATACAGATGGTAATTCTTCAACCCAACAACCCGGTGTTCGTTGCAAAGGAACCATAAGCCGGGGCTTGATGCCTCGCAAGATCTCTTGATTAGCCCTCTCTGCTTGACCATTGGACTGGGGGTGAGCCACTGACGAAACGTCAAGCCGGATGTGCTCACGTTGACAGAACTCCTTCATAGCACCCTTGGACAAGTTGGTACCGTTATCAGTAATGATGTTGTGTGGAAAGCCAAACCGGAAAATCACCTTTTTGATGAATTGAACCGCTGTGGCCGCATCACACTTGCTAACGGGTTCTGCCTCCACCCACTTTGTAAACTTGTCAACCGCCACCAAAAGGTGGGTCTTCTTGCCCTTGGACCTTTTGAAAGGCCCAACCATATCCAGCCCCCAAGTTGCAAATGGCCAAGTGATTGGAATCATTCTCAATTCTTGAGCCGGCACATGAGCACGTCTTGAGAACTTTTGGCAACCGTCACATCGTCTGACTAGATCTTCCGCATCAGCATGAGCAGTCAACCAATAGAAGCCGTGGCGAAACGCTTTAGCCACCAGAGATTTTGAACCAGCGTGGTGACCACAATCTCCTTCGTGGATCTCACGCAAGATTTCACAGCCTTCTTCAGGGGACACACAGCGTTGAAATGCCCCTGACACACTGCAATGATGCAACTCGCCATTCACAATAGTCATGGACTTGGATAGCCAGATTATCTGCCGGGCCAGAGTCTCATCCTCTGGTAACTTGCCCTGGTTCAAGTACGCAAGGTAAGGAAGCGTCCAATCCGGAATGACATGAAGAGCTGCCACCAATTGAGCCTCCGGATCAGGAATAGCTAAATCCTCTTCACCAGGGAGCTTGACCGATGGGTTGTGCAGCACATCTAGGAAAACATTGGGCGGGACCGGTTTGCGTTGAGAGCCCAATCGGCTTAAAGTGTCCGCCGCTTCATTCTTCCGGCGGTCCACGTGGTCCACCTGATAACCTTTGAAGTGACCTGCAACAATATCCACCTCACGATGATATGCTGCCATGAGCGGGTCCTTAGAATCCCAAGTGCCAGACACCTGCTGAGCCACCAGGTCCGAGTCACCGAAGCACTTAACTCGGCTTAGATTCATCTCCTTAGCCATCCGGAGACCATGGAGTAAGGCTTCATACTCAGTTGCATTGTTAGTACAAGGGAACATTAAGCGGAGAACGTAACAAAATTTATCACCTCGTGGGGAAGTTAACACGACTCCAGCCCCCGAGCCCTCCAATTGCCTGGACCCGTCAAAATGGATAGTCCAATATGTGTGATCCGGCTTCTCTTCAGGTGCTTGCAGTTCTGTCCAATCATTGATGAAATCGACAAGTGCTTGAGACTTGACCGCCGTCCGAGTCACGTATTTCAATCCGTGCGGCCCAAGCTCTATAGCCCACTTGGCAATCCGGCCAGTCGCTTCCCGGTTCTGGATTATATCTCCCAAGGGAGCAGAACTAACCACTGTGATAGGGTGTCCCTGGAAGTACTGCTTAAGCTTCCGGCTTGCCATAAAAACTCCATATACCAGCTTCTGCCAATGCAGATACCTTCGCTTGGACTCAATAAGCACCTCGCTGAATAGTAAACCGGACGCTGAACCGGATGCTCCTTGCCTGCCTCCTTTCGCTCCACCACAATAGCCACACTGACCGCACGAGCATTAGCGGCGACATATAGCAGCAATGGCTCCTTATCAATTGGAGCGGCAAGCACAGGTGGATTGGCCAACTGCCGCTTTAAATCCTCAAACGCTTTATCAGTAGCAGAACTCCAGACGAATTGATCCGTCTTCTTCAACATCTGATACAAAGGGATCGCCTTCTCACCAAGGCGGCTGATAAACCGGCTCAACGCGGCAATCCGGCCTGCCAAGCATTGAATATCATTGATACACTTTGGTTTAGCCAGGGAGGTGATTGCTATGATCTTCTCCGGATTAGCCTCAATTCCCCTATTGGACACCAGAAAACCCAATAACTTGCCTGCCGGTACACCAAATACACACTTGGTCGGGTTGAGCATCATCTTGTACGTCCTCAGGTTATCAAAGGTTTCCTTCAAATTGTCAACCAGAGTCTCCTTCTCCCTTGACTTAACCACAATATCATCCACATAGGCATGTACATGGCCAATCTGTTTATGAAGGCAATTCTGCACACACCGTTGGTAAGTTGCCTGGGCACTCTTGAGCCCAAAGGGCATAGATACATAGCAGAAGGCTCCAAAGGGAGTTATGAACACCGTCTTCTCCTGGTCCTTAACCGCCATCTTGATCTGATGATAACCAGAATATGCATCCAGAAAACTCAAACGCTCACAACCTGCCGTAGCATCAATAATTTGATCAATACGGGGGAGGGCAAAAGGATCTGCTGGACAGGCCTTATTAAGATCTGTGTAATCCACACACATGCGCCAGGTGCCGTTTTTCTTAAGGACCAGCACCGGATTAGCCAGCCATTCCGGATGGAAAACCTCAACAATAAAGCCAGCCGCTAAGAGCCTGGCTACTTCTTCTCCAATAGCTTTGCGCCTTTCTTCGTTAAACCAGCGGAGGAACTGTTTCACCGGTTTGTACTTAGGATCCACATTAAGAGTGTGCTCAGCGAGTTGCCTCGGTACACCTGGCATGTCAGAAGGCTTCCATGCAAAAATGTCCCGGTTCTCACAGATGAACTCGATGAGCGCGCTTTCCTATTTCGGATCCAAATTGGTACTGATGCTGAATTGCTTGGACGAATCGCCAGGTACGAAGTCAACAAGCTTAGTCTCAGCGGCCGATTTGAACTTCAGGGCCGGATCATGCTCCGTAGTTGGCTTCTTCAACGGAGTCATGTCTGCCGGATCAACATTATCCTTGTAATACTTCAGCTCCTCCGTGGCACAAACCGACTCTGCGTAAGCAGCATCACCTTCCTTACATTCCAAAGCGATCTTACAACTTCCATGAACCGTTATTGTCCCCTTGTGACCCGGCATCTTGAGCTGCAAATACACATAACAGGGTCGTGCCATAAACTTGGCGTAAGCCAGCCGCCCAAACAGGGCGTGATATGGGCTCTGGATCTTTACCACCTCAAAAGTCAAAGTCTCTGACCTGGAATCATGATCATCTCCAAAGGCCACTTCCAGAGCTATCTTGCCAACAGGATATGCTGACTTACCAGGTACTACACCATGGAATACCGTATTGGACGGTTTAAGATTTTTATCTGTTAATCCCATACGACGGAAGGTCTCATAGTACAAGATATTAATGCTGCTTCCTCCATCCATGAGTACCTTGGTGAACTTATAACCTCCCACCTGAGGTGCCACCACCAACGCTAGCTGGCCCGGATTATCAACCCGGGGAGGGTGATCCTCTCTGCTCCATAGGATTGGCTGTTCAGACCAGCGTAGATAACGGGGCACGGCCGGTTTAACAGAGTTTACTGCTCGCTTATGAAGCTTCTGATCTCGCTTGTCCAAGCTAGTGGTGAAGACATGATACTGCCCACTATTCAACTGCTTTGGGTGACTCTGGTAACCCGACTGCTGCTGCTGCTGCTGATTGTAACCACCTTGACTATTCTGATTACCTTGATTGTTATGTCCGCCCTGATTACCATTAAACCCTGAACCGGAATTTCCTCCGCCGTAACCCGGCCCGGATCCTGAGCCACCACCTGATCCGTGGTCATTCCAGAAAGCATTAGAGTTCTTGAACTCCTGCATAATGTAACAATCCTTCCAAAGGTGATTGGCTGGCACCTCCTTCGTCCCATGCTTCGGACAGGGCTGGTTCAACAGATAAGATAGGCGGTCCGGGTTAGGATTAGGCGCTCCACTGCGATTCGGCGTTTTACCTTTACGTTGTTGGCCCTTGTCCTGCGCATTGGTATTAGCCACAAAGTCCATGCTGCCATCCGCTTTACGCTTGCCTCCGTTTCCATGACCTGCCGGGTTATGCTGCTGTCCTTTGGAGTTGCTGTTCTTCTTTCCCTTCCCTGCCTTGTCGTCATCAGACTCGGGATCCTTGGTACTATCAGAGTCAGCATACTTCACTAACGCAGCCATGAGGGTCCCCATATCGTTGCAATGGCGCTTCATCCGTCCCAATTTTAACTTTAGAGGTCCAAACCGGCAGTTGCCTTCCAAGGTTATAACCGCGGTGTCGGCATTGATACGGTCTGACGAATGCAAAATTTGTGAGACCCGACGCACCCACCGAGTCGTTGATTCTCCTTCTTCCTGAACACAAGCGGCTAAGTCCACTATCGACATGGGTTGTTTACATGTATCCTTGAAGTTCTAGATAAACCGGGCTCGCAATTGGGCCCATGAACTGATAGAGTTGGCCGGTAAACTTTTTAACCAAGTACGGGTCGTTCCTTCGAGCATCATGGTGAAGTACTTTGCACACGCAGCATCACCCACATCCAGCATCTCCATGGCCATCTCATAGCTCTCTATCCATGTCTCTGGAGGCTGATCAGCAGTGTAATTCGGCACCTTGCATGGGCCCTTGAAATCTTTGGGCAGGCGCATGTTGCGTAAAGCAGGGACAAGACAAGGCACCCCCAAAGAGCTAGAAGAAACGCCAAGCTCGACCGAGGTAGTTGGACGAACCGGCGTAAGCTGGCGAGCCTCGTACTGTGCTGCTAACTCGGCCTCCCTGCGCGCTCGGGCCCGGTCCACCACTTCCTGAGCATCACCAACACCACCCGTCGGGTTGTTACCACGGGGTACCTCATGGTTTCGTGCATTACTTGACACAGCCGATTCATCCATACGCCTGCTATAGCTCCGTCTTGGATGAGGGGTGGAGTGAATTCGGTCACGACTGTATGAGTATGCTTCCTGCTGGATCAAAGCTATCCGAAGAAGCTCCTTAACCTGGCGTGTTTCTACCGCCTGCGGCGAATCGCCTTCAATTGGGATGGCCTCCAGCCGTGCAGCAGCAGCAACAAGGTTATCCATCGGGTTGGAATAGTGACCCGGAGGTGTCGGGACAGCCTGAGGTACCATAGCATTTTGACGAGGTGGATCCATCAAGCGTGGGTGAACCGGCGCGCCCATCCCTGGCGCTTCCGCCTGGTTTACCACCGGCGGGTTGCTGGTTCCTGCTCCCGGGGTGTTGAAGAGATCTCTAGCTTCGAAAAGCTGAGGCAAACGAGACCCGTATTTCCGCTTCAGGACCTCATGCGATGCATTCTGATCCAGCATAAGTCGGTAGGCTTGCGCATCCAAAGCGGCCCGCTCTGCAGTCATCCTGGCATTCTCAGCTGCTAGGTCGGCCTTGGCTTGAGTGATCTGATCCCTCACTTTCGCAATTTCCGCATCGTGGGTGTTCTGATCCGCCGGATTAGCCTCTGCCATGAGCGTTGCCAACGCATCAAACAGATCAGATAAAACTTGAGCCGGCGGGTGCACAGGGCCTCCTGCCCCGGCTGCCGTCGCCGTTCCTGATCCGGAGATCATTGCTGCTGCGGTCGAAGAGTGGATCGCTGCTTGTGTCCCAGCCATGAATATTCCGACCCAGTTTGGCAGATCAAAGGGGTCCGGAATACTGTCGCCATCGGAACAGCCCCCAATCCGGCCATCTTGCAACTGATATAGCGATTCGGTTTCTCCGGTCGAGGATTCGTCGCCGGAATAAACGACGGTCTCGCCACCAGATTCGGAACTGCCCTCGTATTCTCCTCCATGGATGACTCCCACGAAGGCACGCTTCACGGCCGGTTTAACCAGGGCGGATCGTGCACGCTGAGCCGTTTCGACGAGGTCGGTGCGGAAGTCCGACTCAGGGCCCGGTTCACCGATCTTGCCAATGAAGACGTGTATGCCACCAAAGGGGACCCGGTACCCGTACTCGATTGTGCCGGCCTCGGGGCCCCATCCTGCATCGTCGATGTAGAGCTTGCCGCAACAACTCTTGGTCATCCGGCCCACAGCGTAGCCCTTGAGTCCTTCGAAGTTGCCCTCCAAGAACTTGAAACCATCGTGCGATAGCCCCACGGTGGGCGCCAACTGTCGTGGTTTTGTCACGGCAGATGTCCTCATGAAAGGACTTAGTCATGGAGCCATCGCGACGGGTTAGCTTGAAGGGGTTAAAGCGGACACAGGGACACAAAAGAGTTTATACTAGTTCGGCCCCTTCGATGAAGGTAAAAGCCTACGTCTAGTTGTGATGGAATTGATGGGGTTTCGATGACTAGGGAGCAAACAAGCTTCGCCTAAGTCTCGAGTTGTTGTCTGTTGTCCTTGAACCGCCGCCGGGTCGTCCACTTATATACATGGGTGACGCCCGTCGGTTTAGAGAGTCCCAACAACGGCTCATAGACGTGTCCGGTTTGGTCCCTTCTTATTCCTAACTTACAATACAAGTTACATACCAACGCCGGTTTACGGCTACAAGCCTTGAACCGACTATGGGCCTCAGGCCCTCATCTGCCTTCTTGGGCTTTAACATACTTTAACTACTGACGAAGTTAACCCGGCCCAGATAGGCCGGTTTACGCCTAGTAGTAATATCCCCAACAAGCTTGGTACTGGTTAAACAGTCTGTCGGAAATCTCTATTGGAAGCTGGGAGGACTTGGAAGACGCCTTCCGCAACAACTTCCAAGGCACATATGTTCGGCCACCAGATGCCGTTGACTTAAGTCACATTGTCCAGCAGCCCGGAGAGTCAGCCAGGTAGCTCTGGACTAGGTTCTTAGTTAAAAAGAACCAAATCGTCGATTGTCCAGATGCGAAGGCCCTAGCGGCCTTCAAACACAACGTTCGGGACGAGTGGCTCGCCCGCCACCTCGGTCAAGAAAAACCAAAATCCATGTCAGCCCTTACCGCTCTGATGACCCTCTTTTGCGCGGGAGAAGACAGTTGGCTCGCTCGTAGAAGCAATAGCGCCAGCGATCTGGGCACTTCTAAAGTCCGAGATGGCAATGGCAAGCCGTGACGCAGCAAGCACAAACGTCGCAATAATAATGAAAAAACGCACGACACAGCGGTCAACGCCGGATTCAGCGGTCCCAAACCCGGTCAACGGAAAAAGCCATTCAAGGCAAACAGAGACGGACCGTCCAATTTAGACAAGATATTGGATCGACCCTGCCAGATTCATGGCCACCCCGATAAACCAGCTAATCATACCAACAGAAGTTGTTGGGTCTTCAAGCAGGCCGGCAAGATCAACGCCGAACACAAGGGGAGGAGGCCGCCCGGTGATAGCAGCAACAAAGAGACTCACCAACCAAATAACGGGGTTCAGAAGCAATTTCCCCCTGAAGTAAAAACAGTGAACATGGTATACGTGACACACAACTCTACAAGGGAGCAGGAGAAGCACTCCCTCCGGACCGAGGATCATACTACGACAACCTTAGTCGAAGCACAAAGCGGTATTATTAAATCGCATACCTTGTCGGGCATTAAGCCACCAGTCTCCATTCAACAGGATCGACCAATTCCGGAGCGGGACTAGCAGTTCGGCTTCCGCCGTCCACCTCATATACCTACGAAATCTATACCGCGCGTACATAACTATGTACTTAAGATACCCTGGGCATCGGCGGAAGCACAATACGCACGAGCCTGCAAGTACTCCCATAACTTCTGTTTCTTTTCTAGCTACTCTTTCTTTTTCATTATTCTTTACCACAGGTGACGCAATGGCTGGTCATCTCATGGACTCTATCGGAGTTCGGGTCCATACACTCACCTAAGGGCTATTCCCGTCAAGGAGTCCCCTCACCGAGGACAGGCGGCGCAGACGTGCGACAGGAGGCCCAAAACAACTTTTTGTAGACCGCACTCTTTATTTCGAGCCTGTAAAGTGCCTTTTTCCTCCGCCCTCGACCCCGGGCATGTCAAGTAGCCGGGGTTGCAGCTTTGTTATCTATAAAGTAACGATGGGCATATCACTCAGGTCCCAGTAAACATAATCCGCATCCGGCATCCGCTTTTTTCTAAAAGAACTGAATTTGGCTCCTGTCGTTGTTTCACACATACACCTCGGCATAACTTGCCAGGGCCTCGGTATGGGAACAAATGAGTTGCCGACAAGTCCGAACAGCTTTATAGCGTACTTCGGCATCGTGAGTTTGGCCTTATATGCATCAGCTCTGAATCATGTCTTGGGTCAATAGTTGGGTTGCCCGGCTCCTGTGCTTGCTACCTTACATTCCGCTCTATCGGCTAGGGTAGTAAAGGGAGAACTACTGCGATTGTGCTTCCGGTTCATCTGGTCAAGCACCTCAGTAGAGGAAGCCAAAAACTAACTGTCATGATGCGGCGAGAGTTGGTCAACCACTCGATGACTTATCGGAATCTTTTGCGATTCCCTCCGTTTTATACGAAGGACCTTTTTCTTCAGGTCATATATGTAAACACACCGTATTGGAGTAAGCCGTGTACATACCAGGGGCTATATCGTAGCCCCCCCATGAAATTCCTATGGCTAAGTGAAAGTGTTAACGCCCTATAGTCCGATTGCCTAGTTCACTGCATTGACACCTCCTTAATGGACCAAGACATTGGGTTAAGAGTGATCAAATGCTTTTCCGAACACCCCCGTACTTTATACGAGGGGGCTGAAGCCGACGACTGGAGAACTTTCAGATTAATACACAAACGGCCGCACAGGAGGAACAAAAGTTTTCGGCGAAACTGCATAAAACAACCTTATTATAATATTGTTTTTTACAAGTTTCCATACATCTCACTCAAATATTATGTTTTTCGAGCATTGACCCTCTATCAAGCGGGCACCCTCCAGGACATCCTCGAAATAATGCTCTAGTGTGTGATGGTCCTTGCCTTGGGTGGACCCTTCGCTGCAACATCAATGGCCTTCATCTTTGCCCAGTATGTCTTGACACGGGTAAAGGCCATCCGTGCACCTTCAATGCATGCTGACCGCTTAACGACGACGATACGCGGCACCGCATCAGCAAGTCGCCGCGCCAAACCAAAATAACTATCCGGAATTGGCTCGTTCGGCCACAGCCCGGTCACGACGTCCTTCATGGCAGAACCGGATAGTCTATGGAGCTCGGCCCATTGGGTCATCTGTTCGTTCAGCAACAATGGGTGTTTCGACGCACCGAATTGTGACCAGAAAAGCTTCTCTGTTGCATATCCTTCTTGCGCCTGGTAAAACTGCGCCGCATCGGAAGCATTCTTCAACAAGTCCAATAATGCGTCTGGAGAACTCCACACTTGATTAGGTAGAGCATAATTCAGATCGCTGAACTTAGTTTGCAATAAAAAGGGCTTACCAGCCGCGATCTCCCCAGCTTGTCGGATCTCCTCCCGGGCCGCTCTAGATTCGGACCGCGCTTCTTTCGCCTCTCGTAAGGCCTTGTCAAGAGCAACCGTTTTGGCTTTATTATCCTTCTCGAGGAATTCACAGCGGCCAGCGACATCCTTTAACTCACACGCCATCTTGGATATTCTCTCCTCGCATTGGCGCCGAGCAGCTTGTTTGGCCTTTAACTCGGCAGATGCCTTCTCGGCAGCCGCATTATCAATCCGGGCTTGCTCCTTGGCCTGGGCCAGCTCAGCCCGAAGGATCTCGACCGCGGTGGCACCATCTACACTCATGTATATTTCAGTATACAATTCCTGGCATCATGATCAATTACAAGCACGTGCATGTAATGACTACCCCCGAGACATACCTTGCATCTCGTCAAGATGCCTGTTGATAAGCGTAATGTCATCATCCGCTACATCAAGCTTCCGCTGCAGATCTGCAACCTCTGTAGTCCGGGAAGTTGCCGGGGGGTAACAACATGTGTTCCAATTAATCAGATTATTTCCTAGGCATATCTTTTTGATCCTCTGATCGCCTCCCTTGGGAAACCAATCAGAGTCTCAGGGGCTACTACCTATACACAGGTGCAGTTTGTGAATAAAACACACTCAAGATTTTTCAATACAAACCTCGAAGCCTCTTAACAGGCTCGCGCAGGCTTCATTCAATCAGCTTTTCGCGGACAGAACCTTTTCAGCCACCGTACCCATCAATGTACGATGTTCCTCCGAGACGGACGCCTGTCGCAGCATGTTCGTCAATATATCCGGCGCTTCTGGACCTCCGGAAGCTGTTGTATGAGTACGGCCTCCCTTCGAAGGGATCTGTTTATCTGTCCCCAGAGTCGTCTCCGGCTGTAGACCGGACGGTCCGGGGCCTTTATTGTTGGCCCCCGGATCCTGGGCTACCAAAGTATCACCTTCGGGTAGTGTCTTCATCACCCCTCGCACCACTTGTTGATCAAGAGAGACCCTCCGGGACGACACCTCAAAGACGTCCGCCTTATTGGGTGAGGAGACCAATGGAGGTGTCTCACTTTCCATCATCTTCGGAAGAAGATCTCCCGAGGAAGAGGATTGGTGAAGAAGACTATTTGCCGAGCTGCAAAAACATATATTCTAGATGTTACCTTGGTAACAGGACATGAACAGGATATGCTTAAAAACATCCTAGTTCACTTGCGATTCGGCTAGAGGCTTGTCCTCATTGTGGGACTGTGCGAGGACGCCATCCTCCAAGCCCGAGCTGCTCGACTGAGGCACCTTGCCTCACTTAGAAGCCCTTTCCTCCCAATCTTCGGAGGCAGCCCTTTTCTTACCCTGGGGGGAAGAGATTTTGACTTCTCCTTCACTTCTATCTTCGGACGAGGAATTTCGATTCCCCCGGACGCAATGTCAGATATACCTTCGGGATGGAGGCTGCTTTTGGTCCTCCCGCTTTCTGCCTTGTCCTCCTCCACAGGCATCTGGTATGGTGCCGGGGCCAGCATCCTTGTTAGTACGGGATCCGCTGAGTCTTCGGGAAGGGGGGGCGAACACCTAATTCGCTCCGCTTTCTTTATCCAGCCCTGGAAGAAGACAGTTTGCTCAGTAACATATTACGGCATACTTAACTACAAAGTGTTCAGGAGCGCTTACCGAGGTATCCGGATGGTTGCAGTCGAGGCCGATGTCCTCGGTGGTGTCCGGCCACTGTTTTTGTTTCCCGAAAAACAACTTCCACATCCCTTTGTGGGTAGTGCCGAAGAAGTGTTGGAGGGTTCGTGGTCCTTTCGGATTAAACTCCCACATGCGAAGAGGCCTACGCTGGCATGGTAGGGCTCGGCAGACTAGCATTACTTGAATCATGTTGACAAGATCGATGACCTTCTCAAGGAGGGTTCGGATGCGGCTCTGTAGAGTCTGCACTTCACCAATTGATCCCCAGTCCAGTCCCTTATTAATCCATGATGCCAGCTCTAACGGAGGGCCAGAACGGAATGCAGGTATAGCCGCCCACTTGGTACCGCGGGGTTCTGTGACGTAGAACCACTCCCGCTGCCATTGGTTGGAAGTTTCGGTGAAAGAGCCTTTTGGCCAGAGAGTATTGGTAAGCTTGCTCACTACAGCGCCGCCGCACTCCGCCTGTTTCCCGTCGACCACATTCGGCCTCACACTAAAGGTCTTGAGCCATAAGCCAAAGTGTGGGGGAATTCGGAGGAAGGTCACACATGGTGATGAACGCTGAGACGTGGAGGAAAGAATTTGGGGCTACGTGAAAATCTAGTCCGTAATAAAACATGAGCCCCCGGACGAAGGGGTGAAGAGCGAACCCTAGCCCTCGGAGGAAGTGAGAGATGAATACGACCCTCTCGCCGGATCTGGGAGCCGGAATAACCTGTCCTTGAGCAGGAAGCCTGTGGGGGATCTCCGTGGTCAGGTATCTGGCCGCCCGAAGCTTCGCAATGTCCTCCTCCATAACAGAGGAAGCCACCCAATGGCCCTGTGGGCTGGGTCTGGACATGATTGGGAAGCTTGAAGCAATGAAGTCGAACCTTGGGTGCTAGAACTCGAGGTTGGAAAGGCTGAGGAGAGGTTTGGCGTGAAAAGAGATGGCCCTTGGCTCCTTTATAAAGGCAACGGGTATCAAACGCCTCCTCCTAAGCCTGAAAACCTGCCTATTCCTAAGGAATCTTCCCAGTGGAACGGTTGGGTTACCCACGCTCGTATTGATGAGAATCCCGCAATAAGGGGACACGTTCTCTACTTTGACAAGACGTGCCAATAAAAGCCACGCCTCGAAACATGGAACGGCGGGACAAGAAACAGTTTGAAATAAAGACCGGACAAGCATGATGTCATGTTACAAAAAGTTGTCAGCAGATTGGACTCGTGAAATATTATACTCTCTGTGGTTGTGTGTGGTACTTGTGTTGCAGATCCAGACACGTTCGTTGCGTCCGAAGACTATCTTGGAGTATTCGAAAAAGGGAACCCGCCTTGCAATGCTGAAGACAATCTGCGCGCCGGACACCTCGGCATTGAAGCCTGGTTTAGGGGCTACTGAGGGAGTCCTGGACTAAGGGGTCCTCGGGCGTCCAGCTTGTTGGACATGGGACGGACTAATGGGCTGTGAAGATACAAGACCGAAGACTCTCTCCCATGTCTGGATGGGACTCTCCTTGGCATGGAAGGCAAAGCTTGGCGGCCAAATATGAAGATTCCTTTCTCTGTAACCGACTTTGTATAACCCTAGTTCCCTTTGGTGTCTATATAAACTGGAGGGCTTAGTCCGGAAACAGATATAGTCATAGAGGCTAGACTTCTAGGGTTTCTAGCCATTACGATCTCGTGGTAGATCAACTCTTGTAATACTCATATTCATCAAGATTAATCAAGCGGGAAGTAGGGTATTACCTCCATAGAGAGGGCCCAAACCTGGGTAAACATTGTGTCCCCCGTCTCCTGTTACCATCGACCTTAGATGCACAGTTCGGGACCCCGTACCCGAGATCCGCCGGTTTTGACACCGACAACAGTAGGGGCAGCAAGGCACGTATTGTATTTTTGCCATCGAGGATAAAAAGATGGGGTTTTCATCATATTGCTTGAGTTAATTCCTCTACATCATGTCATCTTGCTTAATGCGTTACTCCGTTCTTTATGAACTTAATACTCTAGATGCATGTTGGATAGCTGTTGATGTGTGGAGTAATAGTAGTAGATGTAGGCAGGAGTCGGTCTACTTGACACGACGTGATGCCTATATTCATGATCATTGCCTTAGATATCGTCATAACTTTGCGCTTTTCTATCAATTGCTCGGCAGTAATTTGTTCACCCACCGTAATATTTTCTATCTTGAGAGAAGCCTCTAGTGAAACTTATGGCCCCCGGGTCTATTTTCCATCATATAAGTTTCTGATCTACAATATTTGTTTCCGATCTACTATTTCTGCAATCTTTTACTTTCCAAGCTATAAACAAAAAATACCAAAAATATTTACTTTACCGTTTATCTATCTCTATACCCTTTATCGCGTTGGGTGCAAGTTGTTTGATTGTTTTTGCAGGTATTCGGTGACTTGTTCTTGTCTCCTACTGGATTGATACCTTGGTTCTCAAACTGAGGGAAATACTTACTCTACTTTGCTGCATCACCCTTTCCTCTTCAAGGGAAAAACCAACGCAAGCTCAAGAAGTAGCAGGAGGTACTAGTGAACGATTGTGGTTTAGTAAGAATATTGGTGTTAAGGTTTTTGATTCGCGAAGCATGCACGTATGGTCTGCCGTTATGCTAGGAAGTTGGAGCACAATTTATCCTTGATTGTCTATCTTTGCATGGAAGTCGGGGGCGCACGATGGTTAACTCCTACCAACCTCCCCCTAGGAGCATGCGTAGTAGTACTTTGCTTCGAGGGCTAATAAACTTTTAAAATAAGTATGTGAGTTCTTTATGACTAATGTGAGTCCATGGATTATACGCACTCTCACCCTTCCACCATTGCTAGCCTATCTCGTGCCGCACAACTTTCGTCGGTGCATAAAACCCTCCTTATACCTTCCTCAAAACAGCCACCATACCCACCTATTATGGCATTTCCATAGCCATTTTGAGATATATTGCCATGCAACTTCCATCATCATCATATACATGACTTGAGCGTTCATTGTCACATTGCTTTGCATGATCGTAAGACAGCTAGCATGATATTTTCATGGCTTGTCCGTTTTTTGATATCTTTGCTATGCTAGATCATTGCACATCCTAGTACACCGCCAGAGGCATCCATATAGTCATCATGTATTAGTTTTATCGAGTTGTAAGAAAATAAAAGTGTGATGATCATCATTATTAGAACATTGCCCCATGTGAGGTTATAAAAGAAAAGAAAAGAGAGAGGCCAAAAGAGTCTCCAAAAAAAGAGAAAGAGTCTCCAAAAAAAGGAGTCTCCAAAAAAGAAAAGAAAAAGATAAAAGAAAAAAAGGAGAGAAAAAGAGAGAAGGGACAATGTTACTGTCCTTTTCCACACTTTTGTTTCTCACGTTCTAACAAGTACTTCTCTAAAGGATCGGTATGATGCAAAACAATAGAAATAAGACTAACAATTACGTCCTCATGAGGTAAATCTTTAGCATGATGTTGTTTGGTGAACCTAGAAATATTAAATTCATGAAACTAAACTTTAAGTTTCTACTTAACACAATCAATCACAACACCAACATTATTTAAGAATGGTCTACCAAAAATTATGGGACAAAAAAATATCTTGTTTAGATCCAAATACTAAGAAATCAGCAGGATATTTGATCTCACCACAAATAACTCAGCATCTTTAACAATCCCAAGAGGTAAACTATTTTCAAGCTTAATAGTAACATCAATCTCCTCTATCTCAACATGTGAAATATCATGCATTACTTCTTGGCAGAGAGAGAAAGAAATAACACTTATACTAGCCATATCATAAACCATGATAACAATGATCACCAATCTTAACAGAAACAACGGTCATGCCAACAACTCTAACATATTTATCTCTTTCATCTTTATGATGCTTAGCGATCCTAGAAGCTTGCTCACAAAAATAAACAAACATGCCCATCAACCTTTTCAACCAAAAGATCTTTAACCATGGCTATTGAAGGTTCAACTTTAATATGTTCAGAATGTTTAGGTGCCTTATTATGATTTTTATTAATCATAGTTGTAGCCCTAGAGTGCTCCTTAATTGTAGTAGGAAAATGAGGCTTTTTCAATGTAAGCACTAGGCACAATAGGATTAACAGTATAAGCTTGTATTTCAGTATTAGCAATGATAAGCTCCTTACAAATATCTTTAATGGGTTCATGATATTTAAACCATTTCTCCTTAGAGAGATCAACATGTGAAGCAATAGATTAACAGAAGTTGACAACTATCTCAAAATCAAGTCAATATTTTGCACTAAGCTCATGAAAAAGGGGGAAAATATCTGGTGCACCGGAGCTTGTGGTGCTACCAGTGCACCGAACTCACATTGCGCATTTAAAATGTTTGAAAAATTCTGAAAAAAATTTAGCACACTCATACAACATCAATGTAGGTTGTCACAAAATTTCAAGTTAAAATTCAAAACATAACTTGAAAAAAAATAACAAATTCAATACTGAATAGTACATAACATAACTTGGGCTTTAGATTTGGCCTATTATCACACTGATGTCAAATTTGTCATTTTTGTATCTCAAAAAGTATCTCAAATTTTTACACGAAATTTTGTGACGTCAAACATTGATGTTGCATTAATGCGATAGATATTTTTGAGAATTTTTAAAACATTCTATTGCATCCGGTGCACCGGTAGCACCACAAGTGCGGGTGCACCGGATACATTCCCCATGAAAAAGCATCAGTTTCAACAAAAGAATTAACACAATCATATTCAAGATTTAGACCTGACTCTTTACCTTTGTCAACTTCTCAATCTTCAGCATTGCGTTTAATTCTTTTAATAATATCTCATTTAAAATCATTTTGGGTACTCGTAAAAGAACCAACTGAAGAAGTATTAAAATTTTCCTTATTGCGAAGAGAAAGCCTAGCATAAAACTTATGAATAATACGAGAGCTCATGATTGGGGCATTTGAGCATTAAGTCCTTAAGCCTCCCCCAAATCTGAGAGATACTTTGTCCATCACGAGGCAAAAATTATAGATAAAATTTCTATCACAATGAACCAGATGCATAGGATAGAATTTGTTATGGAATTCCAGTTTCAGTCAATTCCAGTCCCACCAGTGCGGATTATCCAATAGGCTAAACCATGCCAAACCATTGCTCCAAAGATAAATGGAATATCTTCTTCTTTACTTCATCCCTTGATAACCTGCAAACTTAAATATTCCACAAAGTTCATATATAACAAGCAAGTGCATATCATGATGAACCGTTCAATTTTCTGCATAATGGTTAGTGTGCAATTGTTCCAAAATACCAAGAGGAATCTAATAATAGATATTTTCAGCATGTGAGGGTTCCTTCCTAACCACCTCAACATGTGCACATGTCACCCCAAACAAGCCTCTCAAAGGATTGTTTTTCATAGTAGAAAATGAGAATAAAAATTAGAACGCACGATAAAAGTTTTCTTACCAAATTCAACTTACAAGCGCGTTACATTCCCCGGCAATGGCACCAGAAAAGAGTTTTGATGACCTAAAAATAGAGAGGATAAATTGTAGTCCTTTCGATAAGTAAGAGTGTCGAACCCAATGAGGAGCAGAAGAAATTGACAAGTAGTTTTGAGCAAGGTTCCACTACAAATGATGTAAGATAGTTTTGATAGATAATTTGGTAGCAAGATAAATAGTCGCGCGATGATAGACGCCAACCGACCGGTCTAATGTTTGGTCGGCCGCCTAGCAGCCCTTGATCCAGTTTGTTAGCAGCCGCACGATAGCCCTTGATTGAGTCAACGCACACACCTTTTTCTGCCCATCTCTGCAGTAAGCAACTCGAGAAAAACAACAACTCTGCTCGACCATCCACCGCGCTAATGACGCCTCCTCCACCCCACCTACCACTATCTCCCGCGCATGCTTCTTCTGCGGCACCGGTCGACTCACCGGCGGCAACACAACGATCCCTGTGGTCGCTGGTTGCAGCAAAATCAAGGCGTGATTCCAGCAAAAGAATGGCATGTTTCCAACAAAACATAACATGATTCCGCAAAAACAATGGCGCTTGTCAGAGAAAAAGCCACACAAAAATGCATGGTTCCAACGAAACTAGTGTATGATTCCAACAAAAGAAACCATTGGTTCCAACAAAAACAATGCTTGTCGCCAATGGGTCATAGTAAAAATTATGGTTGGTACTAGCAAAACAAGAAGCCGGTCGCAACAAAAAATGTTGTCATGGTCGTTGGTTCCAGCAATCCAGCACGCAGCCAGTTGTAGTAGCTTTCCGGCGCTGGTGACCCCTGGTCCTAGCAATACGTGCAGCTGGTCCCGACAACGCGTGGCACCGGTTGTAGCATGGCCGCTCGCTAATTGTAGCATGCGCCCTCGTCGACTGAGGAACAAGGGTGTGCCATGACCACGAGGGCCATGGCGCCCTAGCCTCCAACGCTGGCGATCTCGCCTACGAATCAAGCAGGGCGCATGTCTCCCCCCCCTCGAGCAGCGGCGCTCATGGAAAGGACATGAAGAGGGTGTGGGTTAGCTAGTTGGAGATGCGCTGGAATAGAAGAGATGTGCTAGCACATTGGGGAACGAGAAGGAATAAGGCCGTCGTTGCTTGGAACATGAGGCCCATAGGGGGACGCGTGTAACAGCCACGCTCTATCGCATGACGCCCGTAGTGGCGTACGACCGGCCCAACGCGTGTACAAGCCGATGGTGTTTCTTCTAGTTACTAAAATGCTCTTGAGAACACATGGGGATATGGCCAAATTACTTTCACCACGGTTCATTGAGTTAACGTTCATTGCGTAATAGGTGTTGTGTGGGTGGACCAGAGCTAAGGTATTGTCCTAACTTGAACAAATACCTACTGATTATACCCTCCATGCAAGCATCCACAACTACTAGAGAAGTAATTAAGATGAATCTAATCACAACATTAAATAGTTGAATCCAAAATCTTGAAAAGATCACTTTGGTTATCCTCGTGGCTACTACTCTTTTTTCCCTCCTTGTTTGTGCATCAACTTGCAACCCTGAAAAGATCACTCTGTTTTTTTCTTTTTCTTTAAGTTTTCTTTGGCCATTTTTCTTTGGTTTTACTCCTTTTCCTTTTTTGGCCGTTTTTTATTCGCGAACTTTTTCTTGAAAATCCACATTTTTTTCAAATCCATGTTTTTTTAAAATCATGATTTTTTTGAATTCGATTTTTTTTAAATCATGTTTTTTTTTCAAATTTAATGTTTTTTTTTCAAATTCATGAATATTTTTTGAATGCATGATTTTTTTTTCGAATTTAAGATTTTTTTTGAAGTTTCCATGAACTTTTTTGTGAAAGTTAACAGTCAACAACCTGGTTAGTAGTCCATGGTCGTGGTCAACAATTAACTAGCGACTATTCACAAAAAAAGAACAGTAATCTAGCAACCTTGTTTAGAATTGTTAATTTTCTTTTGAGGGGGTGTTACCGAACTTTATTCAACGGAAATTGATAGTGGCAAGTACATAAAAGCTGGAGAATTGTTAACTAGCGACCTGGGATCGAGGGACGAGCGACCCGAGCGAGCTCGTGCTTAATGGGCCGGCCAAGTAACCTTCTGCATGGGCGCCCGATCCTGGAAACTTTGGGCTTTTCGATCGCTGGTTGTTTTTCCTTGTCGCCGCATGGGCCTGCAGCCCTGGTGAGCGTCGCCGCCGATACCATAAAGCGTGCTATAACCACTCAAAAAAATAAAAATAAAAATACAGCGTGCTATAAGCACCTCCGACCACACATCCCCTTTCCTAACTCTCCGCATACAGTGTCTGCGCGAGACGAGCGGCCGACGCACGCGCCGTCGCCTCGCCTCCTTCCAGATCTGCGGCGAGCCGGGAACGAGGTACCTTCCCGCCGCGCGCGCCACACGAGCACCGCCCTTCCTTCTCTTCTCGTTTGCTATCTGATCTGTTATGTGTGGTTTCTGTGTGTGATGAAGTGTGCCGAATCTTGCCCTAGGGTTCTGAAGAAATCGTTGGTCGGGCCTTCTTTGATACGTTTACGGTCGACTAAAGCTGATTGTAAATCCCTAGATAGATTATTGCTGTCGCGTCGTTCTTGATTGATCTGATTTCCGATCTGTAAGACTCTCTGTCACGGTTCTCTAATAAAGAGCTAATGTCTCGTCCCCTCTCCTCAAGTTTTACTGATTTTCTTTTTCTGACCGTCGATTCACAAGTTCCTTGCAAAGAGATGCCCTGATTTTGAGATTTTAAAAAAGCAAGAACAACAAGCTACCCTGGCAATTAGAGTACAAGAGAACGGAACTGGTGACAAAAAATCACAAATTTGATGCGTTACCACTGGCTGTATCTTGAAAAAGATGGAATCTTTCCTTGATCAGAAGAAGCGGATGAATCCTTTGCAGACTAGAAGAAATATATCATCAGATACGCAGCTAAATTGGAGCCAGGGGTGTTGGAGTAGGGTCGACGTGGTTGCTGCAAGGCCGAGAAGGGTTTGTGTTGTTTGGAGGAGTCAGGAAGTGAGGTTTCTGGAATCCTGTCGGCCTGTCCCACTCACTCCATGCTGAGTGGTTGGAAATACGAGATTGGTTTCGGCAGATAGCTCAGGCCTTGCTCTCCCTGGCCAGTACAGATTGGAGGACGAGAACAAGGCCTGAGCCCGACGGTTTTTTAGACTCGTGATGAAAACGCCAGGCTAGTATGGGCCGGGATTCAAGAAACTCCTCTTGTAAGGCCAAGTTTGAAAGCTATCTGCCTTATGGTTCGGGGTCAGCATCTGTTGGTTACAGCTCTCAGATTCTGTGCTGTTCCTCATGTCAAAATGTCGAATCTGAACCTTGGACTGAAAGCTTAATTTTTCCTGCACCTTGTTTTGTCGGCGCAGTATTTAGTCTCAGTGTTGCTTCCTAGCCATCTGTGTGTATGTACTCTGCGAGTTGTATATAAGCACTGATTCATGACGTGTTTCTTATATGAAAGTAAATATTATACTCAAAATGTAACTACTGTTTTTTGTTTAGTTAGTAGTCGTTCCTTGCATGTGAAGATGTCCCGTTGTCCTTCAGGTGGCATCAGCAAGGCCAATTTAGTTATTCGTGGGAGTCATTAACCAGTGAATATCGTTTATACTTGTTCAACTGTAACATCAAATTAACTTTTGGTTTCTGGATTTCCATAATGTCTATGCACCAGAGTTTCTATCACTTGGTTCAACTTGTATCTGAGAAATTTGTGCGGCCCTTCATTTCACACTTAGCATTGTTACATTTCTGGATTTACAGAGTAAATACATCATTTTCTATTTGCAGCATATGTTTATGTTTCAGTGATCCGCGATCCATTTTAGATAGGACTCATTTTATCTCAGGGTCTTCCTGGATTTATTTCAGTGGCCCTTGTAGTAATCTTGTTTGGAACATAATTCGATATTAAACTTGTTTCAGGAAAACGGAAGGATGGGATCAAAATTTAATGCATTGTGGAAAAATGAGTTACTTGCCCTGGGCAAAGATGATAAAGATAAAGCAATCACAGTAAGAAATGATTATCCGAAGCCCCCTATCCCTTGTTTTGAAGTTACTGAGGGTTTTGATTTGGAAAAGGTTGAGGAGGTATGATAACTATCCATCTGTGTGATATTCCTCTCGCCTTATTTTTTCTTTTCCAGTGCTGACTCCTGACATTCTCTCTTTCAGCTTATGCTAGAAAGGGAAGTTAAGATCGCCAAGTCCATGGCAAATGACATAATCATCCCAGACCCTGCTCCCAAGGTTTGTGTTACCTTCATTTACATAATTTGATTGATGACTCATTCCATTACATTAGTTATTTTGTTTAACCCTGTAATATTATAGGGTACTTAAGTCTACTGAAACAATATGTTTGTTGTTGTCATATATGAAGCTTGGATAGGAACATGTGGATTCGCATGCCTGAACCATGCTAGCTTTAGATCCCCTTACTTTTCCTTCTCTCCTTGTTGGTGCCTCATGTTTGGTTTTATCTTCAGTGCACACCAACTTGTTTGCGTTACAAGGTTTTGTTGTTTCAATTGTTGTCAGCACCTCCATAGACCAAAAGACAGTTTATTTTGTGGTGTTTTTAGTTGGATAACTGACGCCTTTCACCTTTTTCAATTGTGACGGACTCATCTAGTTTGTGGGTGATGCCTTCTTGGACATATATGCCAAATTGGAGCACATCCTTGTAAAGGATAGTGTCCGGTGCTTCCTCCGATTTTTCGAGAACTGTGAAGGCCAGGGCATGTCTTCTTATCTTACCATCACCGCACAAACCTTAACCTTCATTGTCAGTTTCAATGCCCTGCGATGTGCAAAAGTCGTATTGGAGGGCATGGCACCTGAGCTCTATGGGATGCACGCCAATCCCAACTGCATAAACAAATATGGATACTTCGTGCTCCATGAAGCTGCTGAAAGGTTCTCTGTTGACATGATCAAGCTGCTTTTACGCCATGGTGCATCAGCCAATGTGCGCACAGTTGGCAATGATGTCATTGAGAATCTACTCCCGCTCCATGTCGCAGTTGAGAATACTTGCCTGCATAAGTATCTGGAGGACAATCTGGAGGACAATCCTTCTCGCAGCCAGAATCATGAGGATTATGTCTACAAGCTTATTCATCTGCTGTGTCTACCTGAAATGGTCTGTTTCACTTCCCTCCCTATACGAATTACTACTTTTGCAGCATGACGTAAAGAGTAACTATGGTTCTGAGTACCGGGCATCCTTTCACCTCAACCTGTCAGAAACCCCTGACAGGTTATAATGAAATTAGTGATACTAAGTACCGGGCATCCTTTCATCTCAACTTGTCAGAGAAAGTAAAGTTTACATTTATTAATCCTTCTTGTCTTGCTTCATGTGCAGTGTATCTTCTTATAGTAAAGGATAAAACTTCATCAATAAAATATACAAAAACTGTTGCTAGTAATTAATTTTATTTTCTTTGCCTTGGAGATTGTCCCTAATCCATATTTACTTTGATAGGAGGAAACACATTGATATATAGAAAGATTATTCAACATTGCTTGCTTGCATATGAATGCTGAATGGACTTAGATTATTGTTCCTTGTTGTTTTACAGAAGATCTTCTTGGACACAATTAGACTGCTTGCAGAGAAAACAAATAATCTACTCGAAGAGCTCTGGAATTATATTGAGGATGGAAAAATTATCCAGTCTGCTGTTCTACTACTGGCTGCTCAAGAGCAGATCCGTGGGGTTAGTTCTTCCAAGATAAATGGCAGTAGTAAGAAAAATGGGTTTGAAATCATCGAGAAGTGTATAACGAGGCATTCATATGCCTTGAGAAACGAGAAAGGTTCACTTGGAATGGCACAGGAGCTTCTGGAGGAAAGGAAGACGCTTAACGATTGTGCATGGCTGCTTGTTGATGTAATTTCCCATGCCGGTGAAGATCTTTCTGCATACATTCAAGCGCATTCTGTGGTAAGGTGTTTTCGGTATATTGCGGCTGCAGTACCTCTGATGCCTTTCACTTAATATTTAATACATGCCCTAGTCTTAGCAAGAAGATAATTTTCACTTCAACTGAAAATAAAAATGTTATACTTGCTCCGTCTTAGCAAGAAGATAATTCTCACCTCAACTGAAACTAATAATGCTGTACTTTTTCGAGCCCTTATACCAGATTTGTACTTATTGTGCTAATGTTATCATAAAGCTGCACATTTTACCAGCTGGACAACTATGAATAACATGTCGTACCACATGTGGCTCTGCTGAACTGAGTGGTTGACCTGTTGGCCTATCAGTGCAGCTCATGCTAAAAGAAGTTTAGTTTCCTGATAATATGTGTGAGAATGTGTAGTTTGTGAATTCTGTTCTTGTTAATTGAAAGAAACTCAAACCCAAGGTGCTACTTAGATTCGGAAAGTTTCCATCCACTTTACATCGGTTTGTTGGTTGAATAGCTGATTCTTGCTGTAATGTTTAGCCTGTCATATAATGCAATGGGATACAAACCCCTCTTATTTCTGAACACTTGGGAAAGGTGATGGCAGAGATAATGAAACAAGAGCAAATAATTGATGAGAGTAATGCCGTTATAATAGCTATTAAATGAAATGTTCTATGTCAAAAGTATTAGTAACAATCAGCCTGTTATTAGTTATCCATATACTCAACCACATCAGATCCCCTGTCTGGTGTGGATGAGTATATGGATAACAAACAAACTATAAGAGCACCTTTTATCTTCATCATCGAACAGACAAACAAACTATAAGAGCACCTTTTGTGCTTTATCTTCTAAGACATTGCTTGATATTATTACATTGCGAAGGAGATTGCTATATGAGTTCATGATAGGTACAATTTTTTATGCTTTCTGCATTGAATTCACACACTACAAGTAGAAGGAGCATGTTAGCTCCTTTTCCAGTACCATATGCATTTGTGTCATGGAAATGCCAGTCTTACAATGAATACTTAATGCATGCATAAATAGTGAGCACATTGGTGACAGAAACACTCTTCTCCATATTAATATTATCTGACATGAGTATAGTGTGAAGTGCCAATTTTGTTTGTTCTTGGCTTCACTTGTTTCTATTTTCTGGTTTTGTCACTGCCTTGTATCATTTTTAGCAGTAAAATTGCCCGTATCAACATCAAGTGTTTGGTTAATGCTGTTGCATGGTGCATGAATACAGAACATGTGCTTTTGTCATTTCTCTCTGTTTATTTACTGGATGTGTGGCAGATAATTTGGTAAAATGAGTACTTCCATATTTTATGGTGGCAGCTGTTTGGCATGACTCCCAGCTCCAAAAATTCTAGGTGCTGGAGCTGGGGTATATTAAAGGCGTTGACATGAGCCTTCTTTATCCATGTTAGACTGAAAATTTATGCTTAAGATACTTTATTTAGCCTAGAAACTCCAGGTCCTCCAAGAAACAGGGGGTTGGAGCTCATTACAGCAACTTGTCGGTGATTCCGGAGGACAGTTCAATGTAGTTCAACAAACACTAGGTGTATGCAGTTCATGACTAACCTTTTTAAGTTTGTCTGCACTTCATTTGGATCATACAGCCTGAAGAAATTGACACCTTTCTCTTTGGGAAACCAAAACAAAACAATTAAATTGATTTGAAATAGTTGGAATTTGAATAACTGTGACGTGTAGTTAAATATACAGAATTGTGATGCAGTTCTTGACTCGTACCTTTGAAGCGTCTAGATAGATTATAATGTGTAGTTAAATACACAGAACTTGTGGAGGTTAACAGATTTTGCTTTAAGATAGACATGATACACAGAACCTGAAGGATTGGAGTATCACCAAAGAACTAGCTATGGACAGGGGTGCGTGGAAGCTTGCTATCCATGTGCCAGAGCCATGAGTTGGTCGCGAGATCTTATGGGTTTCACCTCTAGCCTACCCCAACTTGTTTGGGACTAAAGGCTTTGTTGTTGTTGTTGTTGTTGTTGTTGTTGTATAGACATGATACAGTAGTCTAGATGAATCCGAATATGTTTATCATGTAGTGAATTGAATGCGATAACTCTTTGCGCACTGTTCTATTGCCTTCCAACTCATATCGCACAATTGCAGTTTTCTCCTCCAAACAATTCTTTCCATCATCTTGCTGCTTACAATTGGTTATATAATTGCTACATTGTATATACAGTAGATCTATGTTACAGATATATTGCCTTATACAACTCTTGTATGTTATGTAGGTGTCCCATGTGGAGGTCTTTCAACATGTTTCATCTATTCTCAAGGAGTGTGGATTTTGCCCTACTGGAGATCTTATGGACACTATAAACCTGTACTATTCTTTGTATTGCTTCACACAATAAATTTCTATGTGAATAAATGGTTATTTTGCTGATTATTTTATTTTGTCTTCAACTTCTTGAAGCCAGCCTTATGACTGCAGAAAGTCAAACGGAGAGTCATGCAAAGGTGTGTTGGGCTCAAGCGATTCTTTTTATGTTTAACAAACTGAGTCTTAATCTCTCCCCTTATTTTTAAACTGGATAATAGGGCTTACAGATGCAAACATGGCAGTTATGGAATCAGCCAAGCTGAATGCTGCAGAGAAGAAGGTAAAGATAATCAAATCTGGGGTTGATCTAGTTTTAATAGACCGATGGTGTTCAGTAACGAGTAATGATATTGTGGCAGCAAAAAGAAAGAAAGCTATAAGAATATGTGCCCTTTCCTTTCATTTTATTTTATCTTACATCAACTTTTTTTAAGAATACGTGAGGAAGTAAAATTTTCCCAAATTGACAAATCCCATGAACGCTTTCAGATACTATTTCAAAGCCTGTTTTCTTGACTTCTGACTGTACTCATCTTGGCCTAATCTCGGTTCCAGGTCACAACTGTTGGAAATGACGGCCTCTCCCTTATGGCACAGCAGCACACTACACAAACACAGGTAACCCATTATACCTTAATACTTCCTCCTTCCCAAAATCTTAGGCGCCTAACCTTTTCTAGAAAATCCCACAATATTAGGCGCATAAGCCTCCCAACCCGTGTTATTCTCACGTACTGTTAGTTTCTGCTAACTATCGCTAGTACTAGATCGGCCATCTTCTCTCACACCCATTTTCTTTTTTCTTGGATTGTTCAGCCACTTCGTTAGAGGAGATCGTTCAGTCGTATGCTAATTTTCGTGCAAAAGTTTAGGCGCCTTAAAATAGGAAGTAGGGAGTACTGATTTTGGTGCAGCAGTACCAAGCAGCTTTGCCTACACCTTGTGGCAGCACAAATGGGTTACCCATTATACCTTAATACTGATTTTGGTGCAGCAGTACCAAGCAGCTTTGCCTACTCCTTGTGGCAGCACAAATGGGTTACTAACTAGAGCACAGTTGGTGCTGCAAAGCTGGGCAGCTTTGTAGCAGCGAATTCAGCCATATTTATAGAGTACAAGTTATTTCATGTTCTAATGGACTTTGGCTACTGAACCTGGACAGGTTCAAGCTGCTTCTAGACGAGCTACAAAACATCTAAATACCAGCCTAGAATAACCTAGTGAGGTGGTATTTATACGGCAGGCGCCTGCGGATGATGGTAAAAGTTTGACCTGGTGTGGGTTGGGCTGGGTCTGGGTCACCACCTGTGGAGTACGGCTGGGCCGCTGCCCGCCCAGCATTTTGGAATTTGTACACTATTTTTTTTTACTCCTTGGCCTTGGAACACCTGCCACATGCTATTTTCTTCTGTTTGGCCTGCCCAGCCTGCCCAGCAATGATCTTCAAGTTCCGCACTGCGGGCCACATTCCCTTCTTGGAGCCTGTGGTTTGAAGGGTGCTATTTGGTCCAAGATGACGTGATTGTGCTGCCAACTAGAGACCGTTTCTGGCAACTATACAAGAGATGGATGGGTTAGTTTAAGAAGTATGTAGTAGGGGATTCCAGTAGTAGGTCCTTAACACTCCATGATCAGAGGGCACCTGCTCCATCAGACAAACACACACTTGACATCATTCGTTCATTTCTTTTTCGTTCACACACACACACACACGTTTAGAAACTACATGCATATTTTTCTCTTCTTTTTTTCTTGAATACGCATGAGAGTGCGTATCATTCATTAAAGAAGAAAGGGGGAAAGAACCCCAAGTCCACCATTATATTGCTATTTACATGTGGAACACGTCCGGCACCACCTAAGCTAACAATCTATGGAAGCTAAATACCAACTTTGAGTTGCCTCCAAATACGTATCACCTATTGCAACGCCACGGCATTCCAACCGTGGTTCATCCCTACCATCCTAATGTGTTTCCCATCAGGTTTTTTTACCAAAGAAAAGGGGTAAATGCAATAAAAAGTAGGCTTAATTAATTTAATAACATACCTGAACTATGTAAGTTCCAAGTAACATCAACATTGGGACTTCACCAAGGGGGCTTGCACATTATTGTTATTTCCAACACCTTAGTGTTCTTGAATGATCTGCTGCATCTGAAATTTATTTGCTGCCTGTGAGAAAGATTTGATAGAAGAAGATGCAGTGTAACATAATTGTTGGAGGCAATAACAAAAGCATGTTTCAGTTGTGATTTTTGTGCCATGCATTGTGCTGGTTCAACAGCTTTTTATGTTGCTTAAGCATGCTACTTAATTACTACACTGCAGTAAGATCATTTATATCTAATGATGCAACACCAATGTTGTGTATTGATCAACATAATACTCCCTTTCCCATAATATAAGATCATATTATGGGATGGAGGGAGTACATCTCAAGCGAGAGGTACTGGCTGGAAGCATGGATGTTTCTATTTTTTTATGATGTACCTCTACTGAAATATGTGACAGGCTGTGAGAAAGAAAGTAGGCGGAGGATGGGATCCCACGTATACAAAGAGAAGCTTTTTCCCATATTGGAGATCAGTGTTACAAACTCGGGTTCCTTTGAAGGTGTATCCAGCCCATGCAAGCTCAGATCCTAGGTCTCGTGTTAACCATGGACAACTCCATGTCTCTCTGAGTAACTCAATAGCCAATGGATCTACAACAACTCCAAATCATAAACTTGGTCCAGTGCGAAGAACCTCGCCACTTACAAGCAATAATCAACCCAGAAGGTGCTTTGTCACTGCTGCTACTGGTGCATTCAGGCTCTTGAAGGTGCTAACGTAGAGTAGAAAGGTATGTCAGGAGTTTGTCTTCCTCCCCCAAGTTTTCTGAACATGCACCACATAAACACATGTGAAGAAAGAATTTTCGTGATGCACCTTTAACTAGTAAGGTTATCCATTGATAGTCCATTAAGGATGTTGGTTGGTGGGTTTGTTCATTTTTGCATCATAGTAGGTCGCGCTTATTTCTACTTCCAGTTGATCGCCAAAGGAAGGCTGGTGATCTCTGGATTGAGTGGGAAAAATGACTGGCATGAACTAAATTTCTGGCCTATGACGCTGAACGATGTGTCAATGTGCCTGAATCTGCATTGGCATGGGAGAATTTCGTATTTTCATTTCCTTTTTGTCCACATCATTTTCTTTTTCTACCAAACTGTTCTGATTTTGTCGATTTCCTTCTGTTCTGGTGAATTGTGCAGGAGGCTCAACTGATGCCTGACTTGATAGCCGCTGTGACTCCAGTCATTTAGATGTGGTGTTGTAAGTGTCAAATGTGTGTGATTCTGTTCTCTCGTCATCGAATAGAACTGGATGGAGATGGTTCGTAACATCGAGGTTTAGCTTTGAGCTATCAACTACTTGTCTGAATGACTTTTAACGTTAATGTTGTACACATTTGTGTCTGGTTCCATCTCAATGATTTTTAACGTTAATGTTGTATGCATTTCTGTCTGGCTCCATCTTAAGCCTCCGGCGTGTGTTAGAAACGCAGAGCATCTCCAACAGAAAAGTGAGAGGCATGTCCTAGGCAATTGATAAGTAGATTGATCGCTGCCATTACAATTTTATATGAGGGAGAGGCATAAGCTTGACACACGTTCCTTGCTAGGATCACACGCCTTATGATTTGTATTCTAGCAAGCATTTGCAACTACTAAAGATCATTAAGATAAAACTCAATCATAGCTTGTAAGTGTAAAGTCTCCTTTGCTCTTGTACACAACTACCTACTTATCTGAGTTTAATCTGCTGTCGCTCTAGCAACCTTGACAATATGCAAATCATGAATATATTGCAACACCTAGAGTGGGAACATCATACACTTGGGCGACACGGCGGGCATCATAGGATAACACCATAATAAAACATAAAACTTGAATCAATCATGATCACTAATCAACCACATGACAAAACGAATCTACTTAAACATCATAGGATGACAACACATCATTAGATAATAATATGTAGCATAAAGTGCCATGTTTAACTAGGGGTACATTGGTTCTGGAGAGTGGACCACTGGTAATAGACGAGGGAAGGTGATGGAGGTGTTGATGAATATGACATAGTTGTTGGAGTAGATCGCAGTCACACGATGGTTCCCTCGACGGCGCTCTGGCACCACCGGGAGAAGGGGGGAGGGGAGTCTCCCACCTTGATTGGCCTCCCTCCTAGATGGGAGGAGGGTTAACTCTGAGGGGATTTTCTCCGAAAATTAGCTTTCTTGCGTCGAAAGAAGGGCTCCAAACGACCAAAGGGCTGGCCACAAGGGAGCTGGGTGTGCCCAGGTGGCTTGTGGGGCCCTCGGGCACCGTCTTGCATTGATTATTTCTCCCCAAATCACAATATTTCATAAATGATCTCCGTAAATTTTTATCGTGTTTGGACTTTGTTTGATATGAATCTTTCGTGAAATACAAAAAGATGCAAAAAAGTAGGAACTGACATTGGGCACCGGATCAATATGTTAGTCTAAAAATAATATAAATTATTGCCAAAAGTATGTGAAAGTAGTAAAATATTGGCATGGAACAATAAATATTATAAATACGACGGAGACGTAACGGCATCCTCAAACTTAATTCATGTTCGTCCTCGAGTAGGTAAATGATGGAACAAGATAATTTTTTATGTGAAATGCTACCTAACATAATCTTGATCAAATAATCTAATCATGGCATGAATATTAGGAAATGAGTGATTCAAGACAATAGTCTATCAATTTGATATTAAGACATCAATACTCAGGCATACTAACAAATAATCATGCCATTCAAAATAAAGAATGCTAAAGAACGTTATCCCTACAAAATCTTATAGCTTAGCATGCTTAGTCTTCCTAGCATAAAGTATATATCATGAGCACCCCAGCGTCGAACCAAGCAATTGTATTATACTTTTTCTCCTTCAGCTTTTTTAACTACACTCAATACACGAGCATGAGCCATGGACTTTGCACTTTGGATGGAATAGAGAATGATGGTAAGGGTTTATAAGAAGACAAAATATGGAGAAAGTCTCGCATCAACTCGGTGGATCATTAGGCAATGGAGAGGCCTTAGAATCCAAGTCGATGCGAGGAGTAGGGATTCCATGCAACTAAGTGGGTGTACATCCAACTTGTTTGCTCACGAAGACCTCGAGCGTTTGAGGAAGCTCGTCATCGAAATATACAAGCTAAGTTCTATAATGTAAAGATCCCACTAGCATAATCATGAAGTATATGAAAACTCTATATGAAATACATGGTGCTACTCTGAAGCACAAGTGTGGTAAAATGATAGTAGCATCTCTTCTCTCTTTTTCTCTCATTTTTTTGTTTCCCCCTTTTTCCTTTTTATGGGCTCTTTTTGGCCTCTTTTTTTAGAACAGTCTCATGGACCTCATCCCCACTTTTTCGAGGACTCATTAGTCTTCATCATTCATGTCCTCACTGGGGCAATGCACTAATAATGATCAACACACTTTTACTTACTTACAACTCGATAATCTGAAAAATATGACTCTATATGAATGCCTCTAGCAGTGTATCAGGATGTGCAATGATCTAGCGTAACATGTATAACAATGATGAACGATGGCTGCACCACAAAATATCATGTCATATCTATATGATCATGCAAAGCAATATGACAATGAATGCTCAAGTCATGTAGATGGTGATGGTGAAAGTTGCATGACAATATATCTCAGAATGACTATGAAAATGCCATAATAGTTAGGTATGGTGGCTGTTTTGAGGAAGGATATATGAGGCTTATGTGTGACAGATCGTATCATATCACGGGGTTTGGATGTACCGGCAAAGTTTGCACCAAGTCTCGAGGTGAGAACGGGCATTGCACGGTACCGAAGAGGCTAGCAAAATATGGATAGGTGGGAGTGTTTATAGTCCACAAACTCACATTAGTGATAAGAATTCAAGTACTTATTGTGAAAGTTTAGAAGCTCTTGAAGCAAAGTACTACTCGCATGCCCCTAGAGGGGAGGTTGGGAGGAGTTAACCATCATGCGTTCGAACAACACAAATGATTTCACTCAATGATAAATTACACTCCAACTTCATCGCAAAACTAGAGGCTATACATGCATGCTTCGGAAATCATGAACTTCAATATCAATATTTTTACTAACCCATGATAATCAGCTAGTACACCCACATATTACATTCTTAATATCGCAACACTATTGCAAGGAATCAAACATATGTAAATTTTATGCATGATTTTATGACTAACCATGTGAGTGACCAACCATGCTAACTCTCTAAATAGATATAAGTGAAGCATGAGAGTTTCATTATTTCTACAAAAGACTCATACACACGCTAATAAATATAAGTGAAGCAAAAGAGCATTCTACAATTAACAGTGTTCCAAATTTAGAGAAAAGAGCATCCAAACTTCAGAAGATATAAGTGAAGCACATAAAGCATTCTATAAAGCCGTACTCAAAATATATAAGTGAAGTGCAAAGAGCATTATATAAATCAACCAAGGACTATCTGATACCAGCATGGTGCATCACTAAAAGAAAAGTAAAAGCACATGACGCTCCAAGAATTTATGTATATCATGTGAAAAAAACAAAAACCGAGACATACTAATAATTGTCGAGGAAGAAAGATGGGATGCCTTCCGGGGCATCCCAAAGCTTAGATGGTTGAGTCTCCTTGAATATTTACTTGGGGTGCCTTAGGCATCCCCAAGCTTAGATGGTTGAGTCTCCTTGAATATTTACTTGGGGTGCCTTAGGCATCCCCAAGCTTGAACTCTTTCCTCTTATTCTTCTCATATCGATGTCTCCTCGGCCTTCGAACACTTCATCCACACAAAACTTAACCAAACTTTTATTAGAGGGGTTAGTACATATAACATCAAATCCCATCATGTCTTGCTATAAAAACATTGTACAACTATAATCCAAACATTAACTATTGTATGCTAACACAATTCTAATTCTCCCACATCAATGGGGCTTGGCAAAACTGCAAACACAAGCAGATAAAGAAACTATAACAACAATATCTAAAAACAGGACAGTCTATAAAGATGCAGATGGAACATATACTTATGTAACTATAAAAATTATAAAAAACTAGGAAGTAATAAATTTTTTGCATAGCAGTACTGTGTAAAAATTTCAGAATTGTTTCACGTTCCAGTAAAATATGAAAATTCAAACACTACAGGAAAAGTTTCTGTTTCTACACTGCACATAGCAAACAAGCAATCTAAACACCCTAAAGGTAAATCTTGGCACATTATTTGTATAGTACAATGGATTTGTACAAGGGTATAATTATTTTTTGAAAAGTTTCTATGATTCAAAATTTGCAAAGTTTCCATGGGCATGAACACAAGTTCAAGGATATCCCCCACTTCAACGGTGCTCTCTTTCTCACTTTCACTTTTCTTTTTACTTTTTTTAGGTTCCCCTCTATATATTTTTGTTTTAAAACTCTTTTAAAAGCACACAAGAATAAAATGTCTCTCTAAAACTTCGAGTTGTCTCCCAGGCAGCGCTTTCTTTAAAGCCATTACTAGGCATAAAGTCCTCAAGTAATTGATCCAATCGAATCCCAAGGTATATCAAAGCCAATTTTAATTAGCAATGATTTATAATTTAGTAGTGAGCACAAAGCAACATATATCATGTACCAACAAAGTCTATCTATCTTCCTGTGCATTGGCATGTCATAAAAGAACAATTCATGTAGACAAAGTAAAGGCCAATGCATAGTATAAACAGTTTCTTGCAATTTATCACATTAGAAACATAGAGAGGTGGAGATGTGGTTCCTCTCTCATCATAATTGCAAGTAGGATCAGCAAGCACATGCGTATTATATCTATTAAAATCATCATGTGTAGTGGTAAAATGTAACCCATCAATATAATCCTTAATAAGTACAAACTTCTTCGATATAGTGTAGTTGGGAGAATTCAAAAAGATAATAGGACTATCATGTGTGGGTGCAACAACAACAATTTCATTTTTAACATAAGGAACTATAGCAAGTTCATCTCTGTAAGCATAATTCATATAGCAAGCATCAAGTTCATCAAAAAAGGGACATTTCAAACAAATCAAAGGGATCATAGCATTCATCGTTCGGTAAGCACAAAGGGGATTTAAACAATGCATGAGTTAAAGAGTTACTCTCATTAGAAGGTGGGCACGGGTAGCTAATCCGCTCTTCCTCCTTTTGTTCTTTGCTCTCCTCCTCATCTTTTTCATCCAATGAGCTCACAATTTCATCAATTTCTTCTTCCATAGGAGCCAGCAAAATATTAGTCTCTTCCGGGGCAACAAACATTCTTGCAGTAAATTCATTAATATGATCATTGAATTTACATTTTTCATAGCAATATTTAAGTGTAGCATAATTTTCAGACCAGTAAACAACATCATCATAGTTATCATACTTTTCAAACAAAGATTCAATTTCATAAGCACCCTTAAAAGCAACAAATTCTTGTATTTGTTCCACATATACACCATTAGCATAATAAGCCAAGGTTTCATTATCATTAAATTCACGTTGAAAGGGAAGGTGTGGGGCCTTCATCTTAGAGCAACAAGTATAATCATATATTAAGCACAAATTTTAAGCATACCAACGCAACATTTTAATTTGATCCCATAAGTGTTTCCCTTTCTGAGACAAGCGATAATCCCTAAAGTATTCCTGGTGATCCAAAGTATCTCCCATTATCAAGTTGAACAGGGATTTATCAGGATTACCAAAGTAGTATTTAATGTTTTCCACATAACAAACATCGAGGGTTTAAGGAGGTTCCCGATCTCCATGAGTAACAACTAACAAGCACTACTATTTTTTGGCGTTTTGTGTTCCATATCCATAACTAAAGATATAAAGCAACTTAGAACATAAAGTAAAATCTACTTAGAGATAAAGCCAACAAGCGCACACGAGAATATTCACCCACGCTATTGCTCCCCGACAACGGCGCCAGAAAAAGCTCTTGATAACCCACAAGTATATGTGGTTGCTTGTAGCCTTTTTCGATAAGTGAGAGTGTCGAAGCCAACAAGAAGCTAAAGATAGAATTTATATTCTCTTCAAATTCTATTGACCATCGATACAACTCTACACACACTAACGTTTGTTTTATCTAGACCAAGTATTAAACCACGTTCTAGGTCTAATAGGCTAGGTGTCAGGACCGCCTTTCCAATAAAACATTTATTGAAAAGCCGACCTTTGTGTTGACCAGTACAGAAGAATTCTTCTTACTGGAAGACAAAACCTTGATACAAAAATCCAGCAGTACTAAATATTATACATGGTTGAGCTAAGGATGCTCAACAATTCATTACAAGCACGCCTATATTTAATATAAAGGCGGATATGACACAAGAGTATGGTGGCATAACTACTGACTCGTAATAAAGGTGGTGGTGGGTATGTCATAGTGAAGTGGGTGACATGACTCTGAAATCTTACAGCTCATCAAGCGTCGGAGTGAGGCTTGATGATTTTATTCTGGTAGCGGAAGCGTATATAATACAAGTGGACAACTCCAGGGTCGCACGTGACTGACTGGGACTCCTCTAGGCGTCGGACTCGCTATCGAACTCTTCATCCATAAGATCGCCTTCGTCAACATGTGGCCAAATCAACAAGCCAGGTGAGTACTTTGAATGTACTCGCAAGACAGTTCGGACATAAGATATAACAAATGTAAACATGATGCACATGAGCAGATTAGTATGCACATTCAATAATAGATTTGCACTGCACGATAAATAAAAGGGAGTCAGGCGGTAGCCCTCCCGAAATCCCAATAAAAGTAACTGCAGACCGATCGGGTGTCTGAAGCGACGCCTCGAATGGTAGAAACAAATTAACATGCCGTAGTCGGGCGTCGAGGCGACACCACATAAAGGGCTTATATTGAAAAGTAAATAACAGAACGTGCCACAGTCGGACGTCTAAGCGACATCTCGAAAAGGGCTTATAATGAAAATAAATAACAATGATGCCATAGTCGGACGTCTGAGCGATATCACATAAAGGGCTTATATCAAAAGTAAATAACAATAATGCCACAGTCGGACATCTGAGCGACATCACATAAAGGGCTTATATCAAAAGTAAGTAACAATAATGCCACAGTCGGACGTCTGAGCGACATCACATAAAGGGCTTATATCAAAAGTAAGTAACAATAATGCCACAGTCAGACGTCTGAGCGACATCACATAAATGGCTTATAGTTTATCATTCGAATTTAAATAGCTCATGAATTTAAATCATCGCCAGGAAATACTCAGCATATAATAATGAACTGGTTAGTGCATTCACATAAATAACCTTCAGCCGAGTTTACCACTCTCGGTTTCATGTTTATTCTCCGGAGACTGTCACGGGGGTTGACACTGAGATTTGACACTGAGACTGACACTGACACTGAGATGATGTCCAAGTCCTTGCTCGTGGACAGGGATACTCGAATGGTTTTGACTCTGCAGAGTTTGTACTCTTTAACCACAGCCAAGGGATTTCGGTAGTCACAAGGACTAGTTCCGTTTTTGGTGTTTTAGAAGAAACACGTCTAACCAGTACACACCCATTCCACATTCCGTTGCCAGGAATCACCCTCGGCAACGTTCAAGAAAAACCTTAAGACGGGGAGGCCACAACCTCGAATAGCATGGGATCAAATTTATATCGCGCGCTCTAAGGGGTGCCCCCTCTCGGTCCCAACCGGAAACACCCATGCCCCCTGACCGGATGACGGCTTTAATCCAGGGCCATGTAACCCTCATCGCGGTCCCCCTGTTTGGTGTGTACAAGGAAAGAGGTTTGCAACTTACTAAACCGCACTCTTTGCAGAAAACATGTGGCAGCACGAAGGGGAACGAACGGGATCGAGACTTGACCCACGTTAGAACTGGAGTTAACGGTTGACATAAAACTAGCATGCTTCAAAAATACCAGCTTGCAACCCATCATGTCACCACATGATCGTGTTACCTTATCATCATAAGAACACATCGAACTTCGAAGCTCACCTGTAGCTTGCCTTGCATGCACATAACATTCACAAATGCTTACATAAACATGCCATGAGAAAAACTACTCGAGCAAACATGCAAAACACTCATCATATCAAAGGTTCAAACATGCTTGCCTGGTTCGGAGAAGTCGGAGTATAGCTCAGTGAAGTTCGCGTCTCCTTTACCTCCTCCGGTATCTACGTATTAAAAGAAAATCGGATACTACATAAATACCGTGCATGCACAAAAAGTATCCCAAATAATTTTCAAATAAATATGACAAAAAAACTAGACAGAAAAATAAAGATGACAGAAAAAGAATCAAGTTAAAATCACCTTTTGTTAAGCAGTTATAATGGTTTTAGTCCAGGGACCTTTCTGTAATGAAACAGAAAGTTTCTAGGGTTTATTTTATAAAAACAGAAAACGTTTCAGTTTACAATACGCCAGTCCAGAGGGGAGACGTATTTTGCCCAAAGGCATTTTCAGAAAACGTTTTGAAAAAGAGAAAAAGCTGACGGGGAGGGGGGGGGTCCCACCCGTCGGGTTTGAAAACCAAAACAGGGCACTGGCGCCCGAGGGCCGCGGTGGTCGCCGGTGGCGATCCACGGCGTGGCAGGGGGATCGGAGGGTACCTACGGGTTCACGGTGTTCTTCCGCACCTGTGGGTGGTGGAGTTGAGCGTCGGCGAGCACCACGTCGACGGCGGCCCCAACTCCGGCGGATGGTGGTTCGGGCGAGGTTGATTCTCTCCAAACAGAGCTGCAAGCTTCAAATTGGGGCGTGGGTTAGAAGTGTGGGTGCACTAGGAGGTTGCTGACAAGGTATGGGAGGCGGGGTTGCTCTCACCGAAGCTGATCTCGCCGGAGCCCGAAGTGGATCGGGGCGGCCGGAGACGGAGAAGAAGGCCTTCCCGAGGTCTTCCCAGTGGCTGGGCGTGGCTCTGGAGGGGTGGGAGGAGTGGTGCTGGTCGAAGGCGAGCTCGGGATGGCTATTTATAGCCGGCCCGAGGCGGTTGCCGAGAACGGGGTAACTCCGGTGGCGATTACGGCGATGCAGTGGCCGGACGGGTGATTTAGGTGGTTGGGTATCAACGTGATGGTCCACTGGTTCCACTCAAACGATCACCTCGGTTGGATTTGGCCTGCTCCGTGGTTTCGACGGAACGGCGCTTCGCGGGCCCGTCAGCGGCAGAGAGCACGCCCTGTGCTTGCCAGGCCACGGCGACGGTGCCGCAGCGTGCACAGAGGAGGGGGGTGGACACACGGAGGCCTCTGGTGGCTTGGGCGGTGCCGGACGGCGCCGAAAGGCAGGGCCGGCCTCTATTGGCCGCCACGGGTGGCTTTGCCACCGCAGAAGATGCCGGAGCTGGCGAGCCACCTCGCCACCGACGCTCGCGCCCGGCCAAGCGACCTTGCGGCGCTCTGGATAAGGAGGAGAAGTAGGGATCAAGACGCCAACACGTGCACTGGCGAGATGGATGCCGCGGTTCTGAAGAAACGACACTGTCGTCTGAACTGTAGTCTGAATTATCTGAATTTGACAAAAACAGTGCATGCCAGGTGTTTGATGAAATGTTTTTTGGCATGTGAGAAATCTTTCTGGAGCTGATCTTCGGTGAGGTGACCTCTCAATGCACCTAGGGGCTTCCTGATTTTCCTCATATTTTTAGGAAAATAAAAAGTATGAATTTCACCAAAAATGACAAATCTGGTCCAAACTTGTAGTGGGCAAATTTTGAAATTTTTGAACTGGGGACAAGTGGATCTTGATGGATCTAGGTTGAGGGTACTAAGGACTAGTCAGAGGAGTTTGTTTGGAGTTAAAACTCAAAAGGAAACTTTTGGTTCCTTTGTAAATCACCTAGGTCCAAAATAATTGACATAAATAGTTTTGAGGGAAAAATAAATTGAATAAAAATAAAAAATGGTTTGAAACTTTGCTGGAGGTGGGATTCTTGACTTGATCCAAGGCAGGGATGGGTTTTGGAAGGCAATGTCAATATGTTATATGGCAAAAGGGGAAACTTTTGAATGGGAAAAGAATAAACCCATAATCCCTAGGGTTTCTTTTTAATAGAATGGATTTCAAAAAATAAATAAATTTGTGTAGAGTCAAGACAAAAATGAAAAGCTCTCAAGACCAAAAATCAAGGTTTAGAAGAGTACCAAAAATATTTTTCATAAAAGTTTTGAGAAGGAGAGGTTTTAAGAATTTTTTTTAAATAGCCTCCTTCAAATCAAATAAAGATTTTGATAAAAACCAAATCGGTTTCAAACCCTTTTTGTTCAAGAAAAAAATGTAGACGCTTGAGTAGCCGCTATCCTAATGTTTGCAATGGTCAGCACTAATCTCAATCACATGAACGACTACTCCAAGCAATAGAACACACATGTTACATAGATAGATATATTAATATTAAGCAAAACTGCACGAACAGAACATCCATTGATATATTCCCATATATATAGTGAAGAGACACATTACATAGATAGATATTAATATTAGGGCTTATAGTAGCGCCCTTACATATAGCTTAGCCCTACGTTGGGCAACACTAAACATGTCCTGCCTCCACCGCCATGTTCACTCCTCGTCCTCTGTTGTAGGGGAGAGTGTGCATGCCGTTGGTGGTGGGGAAGATGTTGTCAAAGTTGGTGAAGATGTGGGTGGTGAAGGCGATGAACTCGCACCCACACTAGAAGACTTTGCCGAGGAGAAAGTAGGCGTCGAAGCGGTTGGTGAAGCGAGCAGTGAGGCCAATCAAAAGCCCTCCATTGCCCCGAACCTCGTCCACACGGAACATGACCGAAGAGCCGCGTGGGAGGTGGCGGTAGCTGGCAGCGAGGAAGAAGTTCACCAGCTCCATTGGGCCTCTCTACCTTGAGATGGCCCACACGCGTAGGGTGTTCTCCATGATGACCCCGGCCGGGTACTGCATCTCCGGCACGGTGGCCAATAGACGGTAGGTTAGGCCGTAGTGGCGCATCTTGTCTCGGGAGAGATCTGGCTTTTGCTTTGGCTTTTGGAGAAGAAGAAGAAGGGGACACAGAAGGATGTGAGATCGAGTTGAGAGGAAGATGTAGACGGGGGTGTTTAAATAGCCGCGGCGTGACGTGCCCGTTTGAATGCGTTCATCGATGCGACGCGCCCATTTGAATGCGTTCATCGGGGCACTGCCTGCATTGATAATGGCAATAATAGCCCACCGGTGCCGTATGCATTTTTTACACTGAAACGGGGTGCGCCGATCGGTAAAGCTGCATCCCTAGGCTGCACTAATTGCCCTGATGCAACAAAGCTGCATCTGCGTCGACTCGCTGTGCGCATGCATGGCAGGCTGAGACTTAGGGCCTTTCTACGACGGCCCATCGGTCCGACGAGTGCCTCCACGAATGAATGCGTTTCAGAAAAGGTGTCCAGCCCGCGGCCGCTGTCGATTGTCCCTGCTGCCGCTGCCAGGTGGCCTACTCACGTTGTGCTCCAGCCTTGCCCAAAAAAGTCCGCTCCAGCCAATCAAGTCTCCTCTCATGGATCGACCATGGCAAACCCTAGCACTTGATCCAAACTGCCCCCGAATAGTGATCCAACGGCCCAGATGGTGTGGGGGTTTTGAGAGGGTTTCAACGGTTAGGGTTGAGCATAACTAATTCAAAAAATAATCAAAAAATATGAAACTTCTGCACATCGTCGTTTTATGTTACTAAGTTGCTAGGAAAAATAAGAAATTACGACTACAGATATTTCCATCAAATTCCCTTCACATAACTTAGCTATCACGGACAAGGTTGTATGGTTTTCAAGGGGAATGAGCTAGGGTTTAGGGTTAACCATGGCATAGTTTGCCCAAACGATCCCATATTGCGCATGGGCCCTATATTTGCGTAGTATATGTTAAGTTATTTTTTTAGTTCATTTGGAGAAGTCGAAAAAAACTTAGAAAAAGGGCTGTTTACCCTAGCTTTGGAGCTCATTTTTCTTGAATATGTATTTTACTTCACAAAAGTGCTCGGATTGATCACCTAACGTGAATAAAAGTTGAGAATGCAATGGAACATCAATACACATCAAAGTACAAATTTGAAATGTGCCTCAAATTTGAAAGCTGGTTCAAATTCAAAATCTAGTTCAAATTTGGAACATGGCGCATAGTTTTCAAAGTATAACACACATCAAAATACAAGTAGCATTACATCACACAAAATGAGACTCATAAACCAATAATTTTCACTTCTTCTTACAACAGCTTGCTCTTGATTTCATAGCACAAAGCTCACTAATGCTCTTGGTTTTCTTCACTGGACTAGCTTCAGTTTGCAATGTTTCAGCAACCAGGGGCTAGCCTGCATGCTTCCTCCTGACAAACTAAGCATGTCATTGGTTAGTAATTGAAAAAACAGCAAAATCAAAAAACATCACAAACATGAAACATACGTTGGCCTTTCAGGAGTGTAACGACATTTTGGAGATCCTTTTCGGTGCACAAATTCCTGGCACAACTTGCTTCTATTCTTGTTACCTTTCTGGGACCTTTTAGGATTTGGATCTTTCTTTCCCTTCTTACTACTCTCACCTTCCTAAAACGATGCCTTGAATGCACTCTTCTTAGGCCAGCCAGCCTTTTTTTCGTCAAGGGAGGACACATGGAAAATCCGATTTCCATTTCTGGCCACCGAGACTGATCTGTAAGTGCTGGAATTGGAGCTGCATACTTGAATCTTTCCACCGAGTAATATTCATGGAAATATTGGTGCATGTTTATATTCGGGCGGGAGGCCAAGAAAAGCAAGCATGGCATGCTCACATGGTTTCCTAGTGTGTTTCCACTCTATGCAAGTGCAGTCATGCATTTCAGTGTTAACAACATGCCGCCTTCCAGACTTTGTATCTCTAACTTCAGCACCCCACACTGTAGATTTTTCAATAGAAAAATGTGTAACATTTCTTCTACTGTTGACCACATGTTGTACCACTACAGGAAGCTTATTCCCTTGCAGACAATCACCAATCCTTCTTCTCAATTCCCACAAAGGCATGGTCATGATCCTTATTTGGTCAACCATGTCATGCACAGACAAGTTTATAAACTGCTTCACCTTGTTGTTAAAACTCTCTGCCAAGTTGTTGCAGATATAATCACATTTGATGACAGTGTTATGTCATGGTTCAACACAGCCACCTATGGGGCCATCGGCCCCTTGTGGTTCGGCAAGGGGGAAGGGCACGCTGCACAAAGGGAGGAGGCCATAGAGCGGCACGACGATGATGACACGGGCAGTTTTTACCCAGGTTCAGGCCGCTGCGAGGCATAAAACCCTACTCCTGCTTTGGTGGATTGATGAAAGGATCGTGGTGGAGACGCGATGCTCAAGCCCGGCAAGGTCGCCTTGTGACGAGAGCAGCTACGCATGTATGAGTGTACAAAGGTCCGAATCCTCTCTAAGGTAGCCATGACCCTCCTTTTATAGGTCAAGGGGTTACCACAATGGCAAAATGGTCATTATCCAGCGATTAGATAGCCACAGGGCTATCATACCTAACTCTGCAGATAGGACATGGTGCATTAAATGCACCGCTTAGTGTCACATCGTGGAGTAGCCCGGTAAGCCTTGCCGTGCTATTCAACCACCTATTCTCCTGACTGCGTGACATGCCTCTGGACGGGTGTCACTTTGGGGTGATCTTCCTCAAAAAATGGCTGCCACGTACCAAATGACAGCCACCTAGCCACCCGAGGGCCCAACATCACACTGGTGAGCGACTTGGGTTGCCGTGAGGTGGAGCGGTGGTGCCTTGGTGGGGTTGGCGTCCTCGGCGTCCCTGACAAGCCTGCCAGGGGAGTTTCGAGACTTGTCTTTGGTGTAGCCTCGACCTGATCGGGCTCGCCTGCCCGACATCGTAAGGACTATGATAGATCCCCTATACTTGTGGGTCATCAGTAGACGAGTCGGTGTAGATTGTACTTGGAGTCCCTCAAACCATTTATGACGATCCCGCGAACCTCCCTCGAGCGAAAGACCAAAAGCACAACCTCTCTACTTGGTTGCAAGCGTACAGTCTTCACGATCCGGCAGCGCTTCAATGTCCAGAGCTAATCATCGCCGGAGAATTAGAGGGAGGATATTAGAACCACACCGGGCTTCTAATTATGAGGATTAGAGGAACTAGGTCTAGCTCTAATTAGTCAACTAGGACCAACTAGAACTAGATGAACTAGAGGGGGCTCCACAAATTGTGCGTTCAAAAGTGCCTGAAACCTCTAGTGTATATAGGTTGGAGCAGGGGGAGTGGTGACACAAGGGGCGAAGGAAACCTCGCCCCTTAGGCAGGCTAAGGAGGGAGTTTTCAGGTCTCCCCTTGGCCTCCAAAAGACTAAGGGGTGATGCCTCCACTATTGGGCCAATTATCCTTCCACCACTTGGCCTTATAAGGCCCTTTGATATTAAATTAAATATAAAAGCACTACAAAAAAATACACTTCTGTGATGATATGTGTTTGTCATAGTAGGTCCCATTTTCTGTCATGCATGTACATCCATGACAAATTTATGACAGAATCAAGATAGTCATACCTGTGCTGTCGTAGAAGTGTTCCATGACATTACCAAAATTATCATCACAGAAGTGTCCACTTCCATGATGATAAATCACGCGTCACAGAAGTGCTTTCATCAAGGGTGACCGACACATGCATCCACCGTAATGGAACGCCGTTAAGCTATCGGGTCTGGTTTTGGATCCGATAACCCGTTAACAGCCCTGACCAATGGGGATTTTCCACGTGTAAAATCATCATTGGCTGGAGGAAACATGTGTCGGCTCACCGTTGGGACAGATGTCATCCACTCATTGGACCCAAAGCGCCTATGATACGTCGACACGTGGCACGGCCCAAGAGAGGCCCATATAGGTTAAAAAGGCCGACCCAGTCAAAGGCCCGTAGTACTTACTCAGGTGCTAGTGGGCCAGCCCAATAACGGCCTGCTTAATAAAGGCCCATTTACGGCCCGAAGCCAGATCTGACCCGTTAATTGTTCGCCGAATATTTGGGCCGATTTACTGCTCGAAGCCAGATCTGGCCCGTTAATTGTTCACCGAATATTTGGGCCCAATTACAACCCAGTGACTTTCGGCCTGTTAGAGGCCTGATGTAGACATGGGCCCATTTCAGCCCGGTGTGACTTTCGGCCTCGGAATGGCCCGTGCTGCCCATGGGCCATATATGGTCAGACGGGACATCGGGCCCACTAACGGCCCGTGATAAAGGTGGCAACAGTTAAGCCCAACGTGACTTTGGGCCTGTTAAAGGCCTGTCGCATAATTCGGCCCGTTGATGTCTGTACTAAGCTTTCGGCCTCTTAAAGGCCCATGATATCAGTGGGCCAACTAAGGCCCGAGATATGTTTCGGCCTGGTAACTGCCCGTGATATAACTGGGCCCAAAAAGGCCCGGTCTACATTTCAGCCTGCTGAAGCCCCGTCGACGACTAATGAAAATTGAGGCCCAATATGCATTTCGGCCTGCTAAAGGCCCATGGTTTCATCTGGGCCGCAACAGGCCAGTACAATATTCAGCCTGTTAATGGCCCAACGCTACCTGGGCCAAACTAAGCGCTGGGTCCACAAAAGGCCCAACTAAAATATAGGCCGGACTAAGTAGTGGGCCTCGCGCAAAGTGTGAAGGCCCCAATCATCCGGGCCCAAGAAAGATGCAGGCCGACCCAATTGTGGCCTGCTAAACACCAGGCCCGTTAGAGGCGAATGTTTCGGCCCGATCGACTACATCTGATTTTTTTTTCAGATAGCGAATGATGGCAGTAACTAGTAGGAATTAAGAACAAACCTACTCTATACAATAAAGAAATTACGACATAGTAACTAAGAATAAACCTACACTATACAATAAAGGATTTATGGTATATTACATCCACTGGGCATCGAAGTTCGCCACCAGTGATCATAAAGCGCAACGAAGAAGCAGATTACAAAAACTGGGCACCATTGCAGCGTAACAAAATAATACTGAACCAAGACCACTTCCAAGACAGTTCAAGAAAGGTTAGCCTTGCGCGGGAACTGCTGCGCAAGCTGCTGAGCAAGGCTGTGAGACCGGCCTAGCATGACGGTCATAGCTTCCAGGTGCAGCTGTTTAGCGATGAGGTTCTCATTGGTGTTCTCCGCAATCTTTCTTAGAGATAGGACTTCAAGTCGAAGTTGAGTTGCAGAATGCCTTTCTGCTAGAACTTGGGACTGAAGAAGTCGAACTGATTCAGATAACGAATTCTGTGAGCTTGTCTGACTGCTAGTCTCAAGTAACTTGAACACTGCATCAAGACAAGACTTTGGGGTTGTCTCGCTATCTTCAAGATGTTTTGCCTTATTTGCTGCAATATATGTTGGGTTTGTCGCACAGCCTTCAGCAGACTTGTGCATGCCATCAGGCATATCACCCTGAAACAAAGCAGAGAGATGACAGGTTTTGCACGTGTATAAACAAAGATGATAACTGTGCTGTCAATTCCATCCAATTTCAAATTAGAAAATAAAGAGTAAGTTCAAAAATATCAATAGCATAATTTGGCATTGTTCATAATGCGGGAAGCTTCACCACACTACTGGATTACCATGTCAACATAACAAACATAGATGAAGGGCAAAGAAAATCATTGTATCTATTTTGGTTAATGTGCATGGCATGTTGTTCATATCATCAGCCACATCAGTAAGATAAAACAGGAGATGACAAGGTGCAAACATGGGCTGCTTCACCACACACTGGATTATAGATCCACAAAACAAGCATACATATAGGGAGTATTGAGTAATGTGCATGGTATTAATAAGGAATTTGGTTTTACAAGTAAAACTTAGAACTTACGGTTCTTGCGAACATGCATTTTGGTAGAAACAGCAAACTAAACAACAGTAAACGATAAGGAGTATGAGCAAATTAAACAGCAGTTGAGGATAAAGGCTTTAGAAGGACTGACTTACATTAACAGTTAACACTGGCTTTATAATGCCCTTCTCCATGTCAAGGGAAGGATAACTCAAGAATATCAGCACATAATCTTCTTCATAAGCATTGCCTGTACTCTACATTTTGTAGAGAGTAATTATAGATATGATAATACTGGAAGGGATAGAGGATAATGAAGATAAGATGCAGATTGATGCTACATAATCAACTACCAATCCCTGGAAGTACAAGCATTACAGGACAAAATGTACTGACAAGAGCAATGGGCTACACTTCTGCACTGGCATTGTCTGTGCATTCTACTTTTTGGTAAGATTAAATATAGATCTGATCTTTTTTAGTAAATGGTGGGCGAGGGATATAAGATGCAGAATGCTACACAATGAACCAATCCCTCTTCCCACAATACAAGAGTGTTTTGAACACTGGTGTACTGTACAAAATGTTCTTATATTATGGGACGGAGGGAGTAGCTGTTAATGTAAGTATAGTGATAGACGACGTTCAGTCCTTACAAGAGGACTGAAGAGCTAAACCTCTTCAAAAGCATTGGGTTGATTCTAAATTTATGTAAGAGTCCATACAGATCTTATAATGTCCACCAAATGGACGATAATGAGGCTAACATGTGCAGTGATGCTACATAATCAAACAACTATGGAAGTAAGTATGGTCATACAGGGCAAGAGGTACTCACAAGAGCAATGCAGTGTGCAGTATAGTTGCAAGATTCTGTGGTCCCTTGAGAACGAATGTTCTTCTGCTAACAGTTTTTGTACAAGTGAGACGTTAAGGCAAATGCAGAAATGTAGTTCAAATTGTGATGTGATATCATAGATAGTACCTTACGCTGCAGCCGAGACCAATGTGTAATAGGATTATTCCAGTCACCGTCGGATAAATGTAGCACCGGAGACTTTACAGAAATTTTGTTTAGAGGCTTGCCATTGAAGTGCGCTTGCCTCAGGTAAGAACGATACTTCATCACGAGTGCTTGAAAAGCGCAACCAACCCTTGCTCGTCTTCACAATCCAGTTTGGTCCTCGCCTATTTAAAAGAATGAAATCTTGTGTCTTCTGTCAGCAGAAACATATGCAGTAATGACCATGAATAACATTAGTACATTACTTACGTGTAAGTTGCGGAGGAAGACTGGAAATTGTTCTATGTCTGCGATATAATCTTTCCATGAAGGAAAGATGCGCACAAAGTTCCTGACAACAATATAAGCTTTGTCTTCTAAACTGGGAAGAAATGGAACAGGGGTCCTATTTGCTGCAATTGGGGCTCCCTCTGGTTCGAAAAGGGATTTGGCAACTAGATTTGGTGTACTCTTTGCTGGAATGGGGGTTTTGTGTCGTAGAGCTGGTGCTATGTCAACTGGCATAATCATAATGTTTGCTGCAGTTGGGGTCTGCTGAGTTGGGGCATCAGAAATGACCAGTGTAGTACGGCTAGAGTCTGCTAGAGTTGGGGTGTTTTGTGGGTCAGCTGATATTGCAACTACACCTAATGGGATATTTGATTCATCAGGTGCCACTACCTTTTCCAAATACTTTGCTTGTGCTCCTCCACGATCAGCAATCGCACTCTTCCTTTTGAACGTCTGATACACAAGAACAACATTTGAATGGATAAATATGGTATGATGACAGATGGAATATGTACTGAAAATGGATAGGCAGGCCGTATTCACATACACGATGTGTAAACTAAGCTAATGGCAGTTCAACAAAGTAGAAGCAATGCAAAGCATCAGTTGCAAGATATGTGCGACAAATATAACCTTGGAAAGTTAGAGCAAGCACCTTGATGGGTGAATAAGATAGGGCATCTTCCTCTGACTCCTCCACTAGGGAGCTACATTGACTTAGGTCTCCCTCTAGCTCAAAACCACTGTCAGGATCATATTCTGAGCATGAATCTGTAGGTGGAGAGCGTTTGCATTGCATTGCATCCAGACTTGATTTCAGTCCCTTGATGCCAAGTTTGTCAGCCATGGCATTGTTCTGCTTTATTCTTTTCATGTGCGCAAGCTCATAATCATTATGATGCTGTTCAGAATCTAAGATTCATGAAAACATAAAAAGTAGTCAGATTATCTATGGAATGCATTGCGGATTCAACTCGAAGAGTGTCTCCCTATAAACCCTGCATATGCAAAGTTCACCCCCAACCGTGCTGACCAGACCACACACAGAAATACAAACCCCTTATGTCTCTATAACAGGCAGACACACATTTCAAAACTGAAGTAGGAACATTAGAATTATATGAAATTCGTATTTGAACAAATAAACTAAGGAATTATGAGTGGCATAATGTTTAGCTTCAAGGGTGGAGTGTTGGTAGTGCGACACAAAGCAAGTAGTAAGATTGTATTCCATGTAAAAGATCGAAGCCTATGTAAAAGCTGGAAATGACACTTTCTTTCTATACAATGAAGTGTTCGTTGCCCACACATGATGGAAGAGATCACATAGAGAAATACTATTCACCCATGTATACGGTTGTAGTATTTAGAAACAGGGTGGTCCACCCTAAAAGAATATTGACAACAAATATGACAAGGCAAGCATAGATGTAGTGAATCAATCATTTACTTGTGAGCTCACTAGGACAAGTATGCAGAATTGTAACTGCAGTAAGAGACCGTCCAAAATCTGAATGAAGAAGTTTGTCTAGCACTTATTGTTTGCAACTAATTGACGTGAATAATTGGATATTATATCGAATGAGTAAGAAAGATAAGTAAAATTTTCAACAAACCTGGCTTGCACTAGTAATCTGGGTCAATGTCACTACGACCAACAATCCAAAATGACTAGTGTCTGTTCCTAGGGCCGGAATTTTGAAAACCCTGTGAACTTTACAGGTACTAAAGATTACCGAAATACATCTGAACCATTAAGTGTAGGTAGCACTAAGCACACAACAAACCCTAATGACAGTACCTGCCTAATGAGTAATGAATCAATTAGAAAATGGGTGATGAGGAGTGGCTGCTGAGTGTTGAGGACTTATCTCAGGATAAATCGGGTTGGCTTAGTGGGTGCTGCACGCCTAAGCCCTGAACGGACTGGGAAGGTAGGCACGGCGGCGCGCCCGGGCAGTGGTGACGCTGTTGGGCGAGCGGCTCCTGACCTTCTGTTAGTCCGGCGTCTCCTCCTAGAGTCATGCCGTCCAGGGACGGCAAGTTGCTGGCGAGGCAGGCGGCTGGGGGCGAGTAGAGATCGGAAGCGCGCAGCAGAATAGAGGGGAATCGGGGCCTGGGACGACCCAAAATCCCAGGGTGGGCCGGCCCACCATGGGCACCCTGTAGAGATACAGACCCGAGCGGCGAACATGCATTTTCGAAACTAATTTAGGAACATTTAGCTGACCAATTAAACAAATCTGTTTTAATAATATCAGATTCGTTGAACAACTAAGCTTGTTTAGCTTGATGGGTCGAGCAGTGCTATTATGACACGAAGCACATATTCTGATCGTATAGTGATCATAAAAGGGGGAAACCGGAGAAATGAAATTTAGTAGCCATTGTTTTCTTCGAACTAAGAACTAAATTCTAAGAGCTGAAAAGAAAGTAGAGTAACCAAGTTAAGATCTATTTTCTGGTTCAGATCAAAAAGTTGAGGAGATATGAAGTACCACCTCTCTTTCGGCGCCGTGTAGGCATCGGGGGTGCGATGGCTGTCGGTGGCGTTGAAGCAGATCTGCGATGGTAGACAGGTGCATCGGGGGATAAGTCGCGTTGCGGTGGAAGAGAAGGTCGTGTGAGCGGCCCCGACAAAGAGGACGACGCCGCCGATGAAGCGAGAGGACGTGATGCAAGGCTCTTGGTCCGTCGCCGTGGATGAGAATCGTCCATATCTAGTAGTGGACGACGCGGTCTTGGTAGGCGCTCCGGCATGGTGGAGGACGGTGGCGATGGATGTGGTGGAGGACGGCGGCGATGGATGTGGTGGAGGACGGCGGCGATGGATGGGGTGGCGGACGGAGGCTGGTGTGGGGATGGTGTTCTAGCACGGACGGTGTATGAATGGGAAAATGGAGGGAAAGGTACGGGGAACCATGTTTTTGGGATGCGCCTGTCTGTAATATGGGAAACTTACGAACTTAGCCCCCGTTTAAAATTTGGACGTCTCGTCGGTTGGGGATACGACGGTAATCTCGCATCTCGCCAATATTTGCCCAGAGCGATTTCGGGCGAGGAGAGGGTGGTTGGCGCCCATGGTTGGCGCCCACGGTGTATGAACGGGGCTGACAGGTAGGACGGTTGTGTCACATCTGAGTGAAGTTACAAACCTGCCCCTATTGAAAATATTTGCCTACATCAATTTCGGCCGAGTCGAGTTTGTTTTGCCGCCCACCGTGTATGAATGGGGAAATGGAGGGAGAAACAGAGGTCTTTCGGACGAGCTTGAATCAAATGTGTTTTTCCGCCCATGTTTGGCGCCCACTGTGTCGGAATGGGCTCAGAGGCGGTCGTGTCACGTCTTATTGAAGTTACTATCCTACCCCTATTTAGAGCAGTGGAAATCGGGCCGATGGATTGTCCGTGTAATGGATAGACAGTAATTTCCATCTCCCAAACACTTGGCTTTGGGCAGCCGATGTGGGAGTGGACATTTTGCCGCTTCTTTCGAATTTTGGGACAATAAGCATCCACGTTTACCCTGGAAACTAAATTCGAATCCATTTTGTATTCCTATACGAATATTTATAAATCATTCTATGTGTTTTTATATATCTTCAAAAGGACGACAAAGATGTATTCCACTGTCATATATGAATATGGTTTACAAATGCCGATACTCAAATTCAGAAGCTAGAATCCAGTTTAAGGTGAATGCGAATATTTGGAACACTTCATGTCCAACTCAAATGTCACACGCAGCATAATGTGTACTCCCATTTAGATATCTACACAAGCGATGTGTCAAGATTCAAATACCGAGTGAATCAACCAAGAATGTACATAACTAACAGACATATAAACACTTATAGAGTATATGGATCAATAATATCAACTAACATACATAAGCCAGGCCGCAGTACTTTTCTTTGCTACAACAGCATCCTTTTTTTAGCCAAGCTACTACAACATCTTGGCCCTTTCCGATGCGTGCCACTTATGGTCCATCTATACTACTATTATTGCTGAATGCACATTTAGCCCGATTGGCATATTTGTATGTCTTGCACATCAATCAAAATGAAATGTCTCCGAGTCTTATCAATTAATACAGACTTGTGCTCAAATAAAATTACAAACCAAAAAACAAAAAACAATTATTACACGATCTCTAAAACAAATGGTTTGATTGATTACATGAACAAACAACACAAATGTTATTCAACGATGGAAAGAACATTTCACCTATGTTTTACCAAGTGGGAATTTAATTTCCTTTTTTCCTTCAGGACCTTAACAATGTGGTCAGTCTCAGCTTGCTTCGTTTTGAAATCCACCAAATATTTAATGGTTGTCTTGAGTACTACTACTGATTGTGCTGTTTGCTTCCTCAACATGTCAACTTCATCTCTAAGTGCAGAAGCAGAATCTCTTTCTACCACTAGTTTAGCCTCTAGAGCATCAACAGTTGGCAATTCATAATGCACGATTGGGCCGGTGCCACTGCTGTGGGATGATACAATGTCCATGGGGACCTCGCTCTTTGATCTTGGGCTAACCTGTTTTGCCATTAAAGTTCCGATTGGATTCAGAAAAGTTGAAGTTAGCAAAACATCTCAACTGGGAGTTATAATAGCAAACCAGTTAAACAAACAAGGAATTAAAGAGTTTCAATTCGATGCTGAAAAGTAGTTATTAACATCATTGTAACCCGTTGTTGCAGCAGCAAAGCAGTTAAAGTAGCTATTTAAGTTCAGGCAAACAGGTAATTCTTAACAGTAAGTATCAAACACATAGATAGGTTGTGACACCCCAAAATTTTGACCTTGTTTTATTAATTAAAATTTTGCCAGGAAATTAAAACTTTTATTTTTTGGACTCCCTTTTGAGTTTAAACCATTTCCTCCCTTGTTAAAATGAAGTTTTTCCCCAAAAGGAAAACCTTTCAAATATGTTATTGGACTTGTTTACCCTCTCAAGAAAAACTTTTCTTTGTCAATGGAATTAATTATATAATTATTTTCCTAAACCTTTATTTCTTGAAAAATGGTTTTTTCCATGGTTTTATGGCCATTTTTGAACTACAACCATTTGATAAATTCTTTCATAATTCCAACCAAAATTTGGAGATGTCATGTGATGTTTTCAAAACACTTTTATGCAAAAACATCTTTATTTCATGGAATATTTTGAGCTCTACACCCAATTTTCTTCTCTGGTCCAGTGGGCAATTTTGCACTACAACTCATTTAAATATTTCTTTCTAGCCTCCACCAAAATTATGGGATGTTAGTAGTAGCATATGATTCAACTTTATGCAAAAACCCAATGATGTTATTTGAAAATTTTGAGTGAATCAACCTCTTTTGCATACTGGTCCAACTTGATGGTTTGCAAAACAACCATATTTTTGCTTGCTCTATTGCCCTTGATCCTTTCCCCTGCTTGTAGTCAACCCTACCAAACCCCTAAGTCTAGGAGCATCCACCCATTGGATCATTTTTGGTTCAAGAAGTAATGCCATTTGTCTCCTGTCCAGAATTGAGGTTTTGCAAAACTTGCACTAGCAAGTTTCTGCATTTGACAAACTAACCTCACCAACCTATCTTTCACCTAATGAGACCACCATCTAGAGATTTTGACCACTCCAAGAACTGCCTAGATGCCTCTGGCATTTTGTCAAACACCTTGAGAGCATGGACAGTTTTGGCATGAGTTTTTGTTTGCATTGTGAACTTGGCCTCCTGACCTAACCACCTTGTCCCTTGATCTCCCCTCTATCAATAACCTAGTACTGTTGCTTGCCAACCTCGCCCGAGTGCTCTGGAGTGCCATGGCATTTTGCCGAGCAGCTGGTGGGCATGCACTGGGCCCGCCCAGAGCGCGCCAACTGCAGCCGCGCACCCGAGCCGCCGCGTCGCGCCGACTCCACACCCCTGACCTTTGCGCACCTGCAGAGCCCACCCCCGGCCTCATCCGCTCGTCACAACACGCCAGCCCGCCCTGGAGCCCTACAGCGCCACCGCCAGAGCCCTCTTGGCGGCACGCCGACGGCCACAGTGCGCCCTGCCATGGTCGGCGCCGCCCGAGCCACCCCGGCTCGCCACCTGCCCCCTGGAGCTTCGCGAGCTCATCCACAAGTGTGTCGCCTAGCTCTCGTCGCCGCCACGCCCCCCTGACCGCTACAGAGAGGCTGTTCGCCGGCGACCTTATCCTCGGCCGCGGAACCGCCATGGATGCACTATAAATAGGAGGCCCGAGCTCATCTGGGAACTCAGGCGGCCTCAGTCCACTCCTCCAGTTCCCCCCATGGCAGCCAATCGACCCGAGGAGGTCGTCTTCTTCCTCTCCGGCAACTCCTGCCGCCGCTACTGCCCCGGCCATTCCGGCGCCACCAGGGCCTCCCCCTCTCCACTCTCTTCACCAGAAGCTCTCTCTTCCTCCCATGAACCCATCCCCCTGCTCAATTTTGATCGGGAACCGCCGTAGCCCCAAACCCACTTTGCTCCCGAAGCCATCTCCGCCGCGAAGCCCGTCGTCGGCGACTCCGTCCACGTCGGCGACCATGGCGGGTACCCCCGAGTTCGTCTCGACCTCCTGAGCACACCCATGCGCTCAGATCACCGAGGGACGCCTCCATTCGCCGACGAGCCTCGCCGGAGCTCCGCCTCTGTTCAGTCGGGGGAGGCGACGCGCGCGTGGACTGGTCAAACCTGACCAGTGGGCCAGGCGGGCCCACTGTCAGTGACCCATCGCCGGTCCACGCAGGCGTAAGTGGAAACGTAATTCCAAAGTACGTGTTCGACGTGTACATTTCGAAACGTTTTCTTTTCTTTTTCTGTTTTATTTAAAAACCAGAGATTTGACTAAACTTTGACTGGTTATATCTTTTTAAATAAAACTCCAAATGAATTGAGTTTATTTTAAATATTTTTTTAAAAATTTTCAAACAACTTTTTTGTGCTGTTTTGAAAATGTGTGTTAATTCAAATTTATTTAAAATAGGATTTTGGAGAGAGGAAGAAAACTTTCAAAAGTTTTGAGAGCACCCCCACCTCTCCACACCTTGAAGGCAAGCATTTTTGAACCGTGGCATAATATTATTGTGTGTTGTTTGATACGATCACAACACCACCCAGACAAGAAGTTTCCGTTATTTCATGTGATGATATGATTATACTCACAAGTGCATATCAATGATTCCATGCTGTTGGCATTCGATATATTGTGATAGTAGACACCCTCATATACCTTTCATGCCTACCAGGAGGAAGTCGGGAGAGCCTCTGTCTTGGGTAGACACGAGCTTGTCTCCGGTCTTCGTTGAGACGGTTGTGTCCGGTACGGCAAAGTGAGGCATGACAAGTGGTGAGTTTGTCTGATGGTTGAAAAAATATTTGTTATGCTAACCATGCAGGAAAATACTTAAACCTACTGAGTTGACCATAGATCGAGTCTTGTTCCGGTAACCCCCATACTTGTTTCGTACTACCACTTGTCCCTGCCACAGGTAGGGTACGGTTCAGTAAGTTGTCAACCCCTGTCTTAGCACACACCGTACAGAGAAGCCAGGGTGGAAGATACCGGTTGTAGCCGGAGGCATGCCACCTGGTCCGGGGGCATGGGTGTTTCCGGTTGGGACCGAGAGGGGGGCACCCCTTAGAGCGCGCGATATAAATTTGATCCCATGCTACGCGAGGTTGTAGCCTCCCCACTTAGAGTTTTGCTTAACAGGTGTCATGGGTGATTCCAGACACGAGTAAAAGCTGGTGTGTGCAAGTCAGGCGTGTTTTCAACTAAAAGACCGTAGACAGAATTAGTTCCGATGAACTAAAGAAATCCGTTACTCGTGGGTAAAGAGTACACCCTCCGCAGAGATATTAAACCTATTCGAATAGTCGTGTCCATGGTTAAGGATTACAGTCTGGGATGGGTCAAGTGTCGGTCTTAGTGTCGGTCTTCGGAGGAGAAACTACTAAACCAGAATATTGATTATGACTTGTGATATATATGGTTATTATCATTGTGGACTAACCGTTTGCATTGTTTGAAATAATGAATATCCCTGGGATGGTTCTGCCTCCCGGATATTCACGGAGATTATTTATTCAATTTATAAGCCCTTTATGTGGTGTCGCTGAGACGCCCGACTGTGGCATGCTTGTTAATTATTCATCTTATAAGCCCTTTATGTGGTGTCACTCAGACGCCCGACTGTGGCATGCTTGTTATTTATTTACTTTATAAGCCCTTTATGTGGTGTCGCTGAGACGCCCGACTGTGGCATGCTTGTTATTTATTTACCTTATAAGCCCGTTATGTGGTGTCGCTCAGACGCCCGACTGTGGCATGCTTGTTATTTATTTACTTTATAAGCCCCTTTATGTGGTGTCGCTAAGACGCCCGACTGAGGCATGCTCACTTTTACTATCCTTTCGAGACATCGCTTCAGACATCCGATCGGTGCATTTTATTACTATTCTGTCATTACATATTCCTGTTGCATATAAATAACCTGCTTGCATGCATCGGGATTTTATTTTCATGACTGACGTTGTGATTATAAAATATTTTCAGAGCATGATTATCGTTTGCTATATTATACCCGTGTTCATAATGTTTGCGAGTACATTCAAAAGTACTCACTGGCTTGTCCCTGGCTATTGTCTTGGCCAGATTGCTTGCTTGGAGAGGAGCGTTGCGATGACAGCCCCGGAACCTAAGCAACAGTGATAGCAGCCTCGCGAAGATAGGAGTTAACCTGGTCAGCTGTTCTTGTGGGAAATGGAGTCCCATAGACCGTGGTGAACCACAAACCGCTTCCGCCATCAATCCCTAGAAACCTTTTGTTGTACTCGCAGACCAGAATGGTCTTGTACTACATATTATGTATTTTTGCTTGGAATTTCTGTATCAAGTTGGTGCCTCATCAGCTAACAGTAATCCTGGGGCTGGTGAGCACAAGGGCCATTTTCTGGAAATTACATCCCGAAATTCCGGCCCTGACATAGGTGCAGTCTATAATAGGATTAACAGGCTGTGGCATTATGTAATCAGTAGCAAACTAAATTAAGCCAAACAACGTAATTGAACAATTTTGCAATAAGTGGCTAACTGAAATTCCGAGAAGCAGGTGACTGAACTTACGCTAGTTCTTTGTACAGGCACACTGCAACTTCTTTTTCGCTTATAAGGTTGTACGAAGGAGTCCATGGCATCAATTGCTTGGATACGCAGTCCCAATACTTCTTCCTTCCCACACTGCATTGGTAAGTCGAATGGTTAATCTGGTAAGATGGTGCGTCCTTGATATGTTATATGAGGACGTGTAGTCAGACTAGTTGTAGCCACACACATCACACTGGCTTTTACTGTATATTTCATGCGATTACTTTTGGCATATCGAGATCTAAGCAATCTACAATAGGATGAAAAGACTGGCATCCTTCACATTATTGGCGAACTCAATTCATAGAAACAAGCAATTCAACCACTCTGTGGGTAAATCAAAAGCGCCACTGTAATATTTTTCACTACCCCTATCGATCATACACGCAAAAAGGGGCGACGCCACCATAGGGGCTGGTATGGGCGGCCGCCTCGGGTGGCTCAAAAGTGTGCACCTAGTTTGAGTCGTCCAGGTTGGCCCATGCTAGTTTTATTCGTCCCAACGCATGAGCAGGCAATGTAAAAAATGAAGAAAAATGTTTCAATTTGGATAGGCCAATAACATAAGTGCAAGGCAGGCCCTATAGCAGGCTCGCGGCCCAAACGAGCGCCTCCCATATCGATCGATAACAGGAAAAATCCCAATTCATCTGCTCCAGCCTCCAGTCTGTTTCGCTCCTAACCTAGCCGCTGCTGGACAGACCGACACAACATTTCCTTGTGCCCTTGTTGGAGGGCGGTCTCCGGGCTTCAAGCGAACGGAAGGACAAGAAGATGAATATCCAACCTTGGGTGTAGCCTGCATGGGAGGCAGCGGTGGCAGCACGGGCATGGCATCGAGCTTGCGCAAACGGACAGTCGCAGCTTACATCACATCCCAGATTATATCTAATTCAACACTTCAATTGCTGGCCAATAGTTAAACCTGACGGTGTTGTAAAACTGCTTGTATGTAGGGAATGTATGAGAAAATGAAACCAATTTCTACTTATTTTATAACTCCCCCAATCAATACTGAACTGACTGAATCTGATGTATCTAATCAAGTTTCCAGTGCAAACATCCAAGCTCATGTTGTTCTTGAGCCTGAAGTGTCTAATGAACAGACTGCTAATGAAGGATTTGATGCAAAAATTTTACATGCTCCTGGTGATGAACATATAGTGACTAATGAGGCATCTAATACAAGCATTTTGCAAGCTCCCATTGAAGGATTTAGTGTCTAATGATGATCCGCTATGTTGAGAGAGACATAGAGATTTGCAGGCATTGATGACAAGCAAATTATGGCTTGAGGAAACGTCGAGGCCATCTACCCGAAAGTCCCCGTATCATGACAATGTAGCATAAATACTTTTCTAATCTGTTGTTTGAAACTATTGGCATACTTGTGCAGGATAGATATATCGATATGCAGTTTGCGCACTGGTCATAGGTGCAATTACACTTCGATAATTTCAGCCAGAGAACGAATAATTCAAGCAGGTACATACCATGTTTGTAGTCCTTATACACCATGTTGCATTTTGTGTTTTTTGGTGCTTGCATCATTTAGTGTTTATAATCTGAACTACTTTGGATCATTAGCTGGTTTTCAAAGTGCATGTAGCTTCACATTTCTCAAGTTATGTTGATTTCTGGAGTGCAAGTGCCTTCGTATTTTTTAAGTTAAATATTCACCCCTGGTAACTTGAATTCGTGGATCCGCCACTGCACACAAATCATACACGAATGCCAGTATGAATTAAATGAAATGCAGGTACTTACGCTAGCTCGTTGTACAGGCTCACTGCAGCTCTGCTTGCGCTAGGGATGTTCCATGTACAAGTCCATGTTACCACTTGCTTGGATGTGCAGGCCTTGTGCTCCTTGCATCCCCCTCTGCATTTTTGACACGGCGAATGGCTGATCAAATAAGAGGAATCGACCTTGCTGTTGTACCAGAGGACAGATACTTACAAGGTTATACGGGTGTGCAGGATGTATACCAGATCCCGTAGCACCGTCATGCTTCACTAAAAAATGGATTTGCTTGTTTTAGATGATATCTCCAGAAGAAATAAGAGTTAAAGTCAGAGTTGGATAGGCGTGTAAGCTAAGAGAGCAGTGAAAGGATATCCAAACATCGTCGGAATAGTGCACAGGGGAGTGATGTGTGGATACCTAGTTCGGGCCGGCGTCGCCTAGCTAGAGTGCGGGTCACTTCAGAGCCGTTGAGGGTGATGCACTGGCGTTGGCTGGCCGCGCACGGATGCAGATCTTGAGTGGCAGCAGAGTGCTACGATGCGGTGGACGAGACCGTTGGTGAAGCCCCAGCGGCCTCGGGGGGCGGAGGCGCGACGATGTGCTCGGTGAAGTAGCCCCGGTGAGCTGGGAGACGGTGTCGGTGAAGCGCACCTGATGCGGTGGAAGTCGTTGTCTGTGAGGCACGTCGGTTGCGGTGGCCGACATTGTCGGTGGACCACCCGGTGCGGTGGACGAGGGCGTAGATGAGGTAGCTCCGGTGTGATGGTGAAGCACGACCATCGTCTTCGTCGTCGTCGTCCGGCACAGAGGTGGGGAAAGAGACGAGACGAGGGGCGATTCAAACTTTGCTTGGGTTGGCGGCGAATTAGGGATTTGAGCAATCTGGGCGCGGAAGGGGACGGTGGAGAAGGGAGATTTTGCAGGGCTGGAATTGGGGCCGCCAGATATTTCAATCCGAAATGTGGAAGCGCAAACTTATTTTGTCGTCATCCTTTTGGGGGGGGGGGAGGGGGGAGGGAGGGAGGGGGGTGGGTGGCTGGGTGCTACGCGTCCGTCCGACACACGCGACCACCACGACATGACCCTGGTGCGCCTACATTTGAGAATGCAAACGAATCTTCTTTCATTTGCAAACGAATCTGTATGTATTACCATGCCCGTGTTTTCCTTGCAATAATTAGTCATTCGAAACGAGATACTATAAATTAATTAATGAGGAGTTATTTGAAAAAAAATCGAAACGGTATCCACGCTAACGTGGATTATAGTGTGTGTCACATAATTAGTTATTTGAATTAGAGTGTGTGTCACATAGCGATCTCCAATTCTAACGTGGATTTCACATTTCACTGTATCCACGCTACTTTTTTAATACAAATTCATATGTATATGATGAACATCATGGTAGTGAGAAAACTTTTGGATGGATTCAAACATATGACCTACAAAATAGCATAACAAATCGAGTCAATGTCAACTTTTCGAAACCTAGTATGGCACGAATTCGAAATAATTACCCATATGCATGGTCCTAAGTTCAAATCTTACAATGTACACCGAATTGAAACATCGATATTAAGTCTTGTACTGTCGGTCAATCTTCCTCTCCTAACCACCTTAGGAAGCTATTGGTTTCCAACACACATCCATTGTTTCTCTCCATGTTTCGATCTCTAACTCTCTCAACTCTCAACTACACAACCCCCTTTTTCCACTCTGTTACGAAAGGTATTTACCTCACACACCCGCCATTGCACCCCATGCCGAGCTCTCTCTCTCTCCCTCTCCCTCTCACCCTCTCGCGCTAAATACATGCATTGCCTATCTAGCCCCCCAACCTCTCGTGTGCACGCACGCACGTTGTCTATCTAGGTCACTCCCTCGAGACTGTCTCACTCTTTCTTCCACACGGCGGGCCACACTCGGTCAATCTCGCTCTCTTTATCTAAGTCTCGTTTAACCTCGTTTTCTTTCACACACAAATGATATATCTCCCTGTTTGGGCCTCGATCGACACACTCTATACTCTCTCACACATATTGTCTATCTAGGTCAGTCCATCGAAGCCGCCCCCACTCTTTCGACCTCATGGCGGGCCACGCTCGCTCTCTCTCTCTCCCTCTCTCTCTCTCTCTTTGTATGTCTCGATTGACCTCGCTCTTTCTCAGACAAAAATGATATATCACCATGTTTGAGCCCAATTCGACTTATTCACATTGTATACTCTCTCACGCACATTGCCTATCTAGGTCACTCTCTCCAACCCGTCTCACTCGTTCGATCGCACGACGACCCTATGTAATCGATCGACCTTGCTTCCTCCCACGCACAAAATATATCTACACGTCTGTGACTGGATCATCTCTCAAGCTCTATCTTACAGCCCTCACCCTTGCCAAAAGCTCAATCGGACAATATCTCTCCAGAGCATATATATTGGTTCCGTGAAAGTCGGACCACACTCACTTTGTCTCTCTATCTATATGTCTCTCGATTGACCTCGCTTTCTCACGCCGTATCTTCCACACATTGAAGCTACCTCTCCATCCCTCGCAAAGCCGGAGCTATTTACATTGCAAGGGGCACTCCAACCTTGGATTAATTTGTGTAGGCATTTATTCCGGTCGGTTTAGATTATATTTTCGTAGCATTCAGCCCACAACTACTCGAAACACCGTTGCAACCCCCGCAACTCCCCTAGTTGATTTCCCTCTGGCTCGGTCATCGCTCTCTCGCACGTCCTTTCTCGCCTTCAACGTTGCACCATGATATTATTGCAAAAATCTCTGTTGTTCTCTTTAATTATTATAAATAAGCTACAAAACTACACACCGATAGTCCACTTGGAATGGAACAAATTTGGACCCACAAATTAAAGTGCTACAAACTACACACCGAGGGGCCCACATGTCATGAAACAAATTTGGACCCATATAGAAATTAAAAAATAAAGGACGAGGATCGAACATGCGACCAGGGCCTTCAAGCCGCACGTCAATAGGCAACATACGTAGAACATCAATGTTTGTTGTACCTCCCTTTGTTCACATAATGTTTTTATATTACCACAACCTATTTAATTGATAACATGTAATATTATTTTTAGTACTATTCGCCTTCACTTACTGGTGGGTTCCATGTGCTCTCTCTCTCTCTCCTCCCCTTCTGCGTTTAGACACACGGGAAAACACAAAGAACTCACGGGCGATGTTGCCGTTGACCATATCTGGACACATTCATAAGTTATGACACCAGTTTCACGTGCTAGCAGCACTAGTCAGTGTGTACGTGCAATGCACATTAATTTGGAAGTATATTAAGTGCATGCGGATATTAAGTTGGATATTATTTGCGTGTTATTATGTGATTAACACTATTTTTGGCATGAAATTAACTACACACTAAACGTGTTGAGCGCTCGACATTGAAGCAGTCTAGGTCGTTGGATGACAAGGAATACATGTGGCTTGATGACGTTTTATATTTAATTTGATACGGCTCTAGCAGAACATTCAATCGATCAAACCATAGATTTCGTTCAGTCTGACTCCAACTTTAAATTATATGACGATAGATCTAAAATAAACGGAAATGATAAACGTTCGGATTTTAAGCATGTCAATCCGAACGTTTTTCATGGCAAATTTAGATTATGTGGCGGCGGCGGGGGCGTCTTGCGGTGGGAAGCGGCTCCTCTGCCGTGCTCTATGTGTCGTCGGGCCACTGACCGACAGCGACGGCGGCATCTTGCGCCGTTGTTGGCGTACTCCTGGACGTTGGCCCTAGCTTCAAGGAAGGCCACAATGTTCTGGACTTCGGTCTCCGGGAGGGAGTCAGCTGGCGGGCGGAGGCGACTGGCGTTGGTGCAAGGAAGCGGTCGACGGCGGCCATCCATGCCGCTGAGGGGGGCACTGGCACCCGCATGGGGACATGCGCTGTCAACGGCGTGGCGGAGACATTTGTGTGCACGGGCACGGGCACGGGCACGCACGTCAGTACACGCGCAGGCGCATGCGCTGGTAGGTGCACATGCACTGGCACGGGCGTGCGCATCAGTGCACGCACAGGCGCATGCGCTAGCAGGTGCACGGGCGCGTGAAAGTCGGCGGGGACCTCGTGGAACCCTGTGGCATCAAGCTCGGCGACAATGTGCGGCTCCCAGCCCATCAATGCCATGGGGATGGGCGCTGGCGCAGTCGGGGCGACGAGAGCCGGAATGGGAGCGGGGACAGGCGCGGCGTCTTCCCGCAAGGCCAGTTCAAGCTCGTCCCAAAGCGCCTTATGTTCTTGAGACTTCGGCTGGGTGTCTTCCTCAGGAAACTGGAAGACTAAGGGCAGACCATCGTGATGCGGCATGGCGTACGTTTAGGTCAGGCTGGTTGGAGGTAGACGACAGGAGAATCGGAGAGGAAGGGAGAAGATTGTAGCGATACCGGGTAGTGCGGGGTTGATTTTAAACTGCGGGGCCGACGACATTAAAAGTGGCAGCAGTTGGGACGAAGGTGGGCGGCGGAGCCTGGTCAAAGGGCTCGCCTCCCGGTGAGCCTGCACAGCGGTCTGCTCGCACGCCTCCCTATCAGCTGGCGCAGCGGTCTGCTCGCACGCCTCCCGTTGACTCACACGCTTGCTCGGACGGCACCTGCCGATGAGAAGCGGGACTCGTGGCAGCACGTAAACGCCCACGGTTTCAATAGTGAAAGCGTTCGCCTTAACATGACAGGTCTTTGTTCCAAAACACCTTGGCTCTTCATTTGTGCAACTTGTCATAAGCAACTTGTCTCAAATTGAAGAAAAAAATTACGAAGTAATATTTGTGCCATATCACGTGACCATGCTCAGTTTCAAGAATTTATGGTCACTTTTGGATTTTCTGAAATTTAAGATCTAGGATTCGAAACAATATCATAACCTGCATCATGCAATAAATTTTCAAGCCATACATCTGTCCTGTTGTATTTCTTAAGAAAGGATTTGGTCAAACATTTTTCTTAGTTAGACTTCAGACAAGTTATATATGCAGAGCAAAAGGATAATCCCTCCGTACCAGTGCATTGCCTGATATATTAACTCAAGTACTAGGCACGAACAAACGGGCTCAATTCTGTGCTCATCCTGGTGTAGTAGTAGTAGTACTAGGCAATGCAGTTAACGGGTGACCTTGGCGAGCGGCGACCGAGGGAATTGAACCGTGCTCGGCACGGTAGGTAACGTTGTCTAGTTACTTTTTTTTGAACACAACGTTGTCTAGTTACTAAAGCATCCCTCCGTTGTTCATCGGTAGTCATTATGGACCAGGGACATGAGGGGAATTTCCTAGGCTGGAATTCTGGCCGCCAGATATTTCGACTCGAAACGCGGAGGCTCGACTGGTTGGGGTTGCCTAATGTGCGTACCACGCACGCTACTAGAAGGACACGAGCCCGGTTTTTTTATTTTTTATTTTTTTAGGATCAACACGAGCCAAGGTCTGGCTGGTACGCCATTGGGTCCTACCATTCGAGAATACGAAAGGAACCTTTTAAGTTGCCAAACGAATCTATGTGTATTACAATGCCCGTATTTTCCTTGCAAATACCAATCTCAACGTGGTAATTGATTTATGACGAGTTGTTGAATTAGAGTGAGTTTGTGATATAGTGATCTCAACGTGGACTTCACATTTCATGGTATCCCTGCCAAGTTTTTCAATGCAAATTCAAATTTAAAAGATGAACAATATGGAGGTGAGAAAACTTTGTATGTATCAAGCATATGACCACACACACACACAGAGAGAGAGAGAGAGAGAGAGAGAAACCCACACATGAACACAACAACAATCCAATAAGTATAGTGCATCTATTTTTCCAAACCATGCATGTATGACACGAATTCAAAAATACTCCTTCTGTTCCTAAATATTATTCTTTTAGACAACAAGCGACTACATACAGAGCAAAATGAGTGAATCTACACTCTAAAATATGTCTATATACATCCGTATGTGCCAGTCCACTTGAAATCTCTAAAAAGACTAATATTTAGGAATGAAGGGAGTAAAATGTAAGACATGCATGGTCCTTAATTCAATATTTAAAACGAACATGAAACTGAAACATGAATATTAAGTCTAGTACTACAGTACATGCAAATGTTGTGTTTAATTAGGCGGAGCTATGATTGTCGGGGTCACCCCCTCAACCTTAGAGAAAATTGTGAAGCTCTGTTTAGGGTTGTTTAGATTATATTTGTCCCCACCCTCCCAACCACCGATTGGTTGTGCACCCCCACCCCTCCTCCCTGGGAGAATATCATGTCCCCCCATACCTTAGATGCTATATGCCGATACGAGTTGCTTGGAGCTTGTAGATCTGAGATATAGCAGCTCACATGATGTCTTAATATTTTTACAGGATGAGTTTGAGAATTGCACACAATTTGTAGAAAAACTACTCACATGCCCTTGGATCCCATATCCAACGACCTCGAAGCTCGTATCACCGTAGCATCTAAGATGAAGGAGGACATCATATTCTCCTGTATGTAAGAATATCATGTGCTACCACACCTTAGATGCTTTGGTGATACAAGCTCTTCGGAGATGTTGGATTTGTGACCCAACGCCTCCTTGGTGGTTCAAATGGTTTTTTGCAGAAAAGCCCCCAAAGAGTTCAGCCACTGCTTACAAGCACAAAGACTGCTCAGATGCCATTGGATCTCAGATCAAACGACCTCGAAGCTTGTATCACCGTAGCATCCAAGCTGCGAGAGCACCTTATGTTTTCTCGCACGGGAGAATATGAGGTGCTCCCGCACCGTAGATTCTATGGTGATATGAGTTCACTGAGATCTAACGGCCCACAGTAGGAGGTTTGAATGTTTTTGCAATATACGGCTGAGAGAGTTTGGGAATTGCGCAGAAAGTACAAGTACTATGCATGTGCCATCTGATCACTGATCATACGACCTAGATGCTCATATCACCGTAGCGGGTAATTAAGCTATGGGGAGCACCTAATATGAGCAGCAGGGAGCCGTTGGATCCAAGATGCAGCGGCACACATGAGGCCGGAATGTTTTGCAAAAAAACCTTTGGAGAGTTTGGAAATTGCGCATAATTACAAAGACTACTCCCAAGCCATTGGATCTCACTTCCAACGGTGTAAAAACTCGTATCACCATAGCATCTAAGCTGCAGGGTGGATGTGATATTCTATGCCGCTGTCATTTTTGTTCGTAAACTTGCAAAATACGTGTAACTTGTGCCGTTACTTGTCTAACCACACAAAGTGTTTGTTCAAAAAACCATTGTTGAGGAAATAGTTAACTGGTAGCTACTCGGTCGGCTGGCGAGTAGGGGATTAATAGGCTAATCGGCAAGTTAATCGGCCCTTTAATCAATTAATCGGATGATTTACCGGTTTATCGGCTACCCGGTGACCCTATGAGTAGGGATTAATCGGCAAGTTAACTGGTTAATCGGACGAATTCTTGAATAGGGCAAAAAACCATCCTACACTGAAATATCGGAACACACACGGGGGTCCCACTTGTCATTAATCAAATTTGGACCTAAAACTAACAAATCTGAAAGACGAGATTCGAACTGGCAACCTGGACTACAAAGTGTAAGTCGATAGCCTGAAACAACAACAGTTGTTGGCTTTGTCCCATAACTTGATTTTATACAGTATTACGTTGAGTAGAGTAGAGGGAGTGCCTCGTCTACACGTGCATGACCGTTGACTCACTTACAGGTGGGTCCCAGGTCTGCATCTCTCTCTTCTCTCCATCGTCTAACCTTTGCACGGGCACACACGAAGAGCGGCGCTAGCTTGCCGTGGTGTTATTACAACTAAAAAAAAAGCTTGGAAAATAGAAGAATCGCCTAGAACAAGAGACGTTGTGGCTGGTCGAGACGGAGCTAACAACACCTATCCTCCGTGCCATGTTAGCATGATGAAGCTGTGTGGCTAGTGGGGTGTTTTTGACCGACTGGTTGGGTCCCGAGGTCGAACCATAGGTACTACGTCTGATACAGTAAATTTTTACATGCACATTTTTCCTCCGTGCCGAGACATGGCACACCCTACCGCGCTGTTTCAGGGTCCTCCCGGGTGGTGCACGCATATATTCTTCCTGACGTGGAACGCCCTACCGCGCGTTTTCGCCGAAGCAAGTAAATAAATTAGTCGTCAAATCACGAAAGACCACTTTTCCTGCCGAGTACATCAGTGAAGCACGGTGGCTAGGTAGTTGGCCTAGTTCGACCGATTAGCTAGGCTGCCGCCACATTTGTTTTTTCACCCCTTTTTTTATCTACTTGCCGGCAGGTAAACTTAAACATCCACTGCGGCGTTGCTCTGGTGTTTGAGTGTGGCAGGATTTTTAATTTTTGGATTGGCGGGAGCAGGCGCGGCAGGATTTTTAATTTTTTGATTGACGGGAGCAGGCGCTACAGCAATTAGTCACGATGACTCCGCTTGTAAAACCCACTACTCCCTGATGTGAGAAATCGCCGACTGGTGTTTTACCATGGTGAAAACCAAAATATTCCCCGCTCCTCAGCTGGCTCCCTCCGCCTTCCTGTAGATTGCATTGCCTTTTAGCCGTTTCGCCCCTGCATTACCAACGTCGTGCGCCTCGAGAAGCAGAGGGACTTTGATGGTGTTTAGGCGCTCTCTGCATGGGCCTGTCCATGTCTCGTGAAAGTGCGTTATATCGACTAGAGGGGGGTGAATAGGCGTTTTTTTATGAAAGTCTTCAAAACGTGGAAGTTATGAAGACAAACAGTAGAGATAAGCCTATCACTATGCAGCGGAAGTTAGATTACACTAGGCAAGCCATGGTCAAGTATTCAATAGAGTGAAAGCACAATGACAAGTAGCTGCAGTGTAATAAGGATCAGGTAGGAAGAAGTTATGAAGCCAAACAAATCAAACAGTTACGTTGTGAAGACAAAAGGTATAGCAAGCATGCACTGGCTTCACAATGAGTAACAGTAAGAAAAAGGAAGTGAAGATGAAACCAGTGACTTGTTGAAGACAATGATGTGTTGGACCAGTTCCAGTTGCTGTGACAACTGTACGTCTGGTTGGAGCGGCTAGGTATTTAAACCTTAGGACACACAGTCCCGGACACCCAGTCCTGAACACGTAGCTCAGGACACCAAGTCCTCACCGTATTCTCCTTGAGCTAAGGTCACTTAGTCCTCGCCCAATCACTCTGGTAAGTCTTCAAGGTAGACTCCCAAACCTTCACAGACTTCGTTCACTGGCAATCCACAATGTCTCTTGGATGCTCTGAACGCGACGCCTAACCGTCTGGAGGATTCATAGTCCTCAAATGTAATAAGTCTTCAGATCACACAGACAAGAAGACTTAAGTGATGCCCAATGTTCTCTGGCTCTGGGTGGTTAGGGATTTTCTCCTCGCTAGGAATTTTCTCTCAAAGGCTTCGAGGTGGGTTGCTCTCAAACGACAAAAGCCGTGCACTGAAATCTGAGCAGCCAACCATTTATGGTTGTAGGGGGTGGACTATTTATAGCCACTTGGCAACCCGACCTGATTTGTCCGAAATGACCCTGGGTCACTAAGGAACTGACACGTGTCTCAACGGTCAGATTTCAAACTCTCATGGCAACTTTACTTGGGCTACAAGCAAAGCTGACTTGTCCGGCTCTGGACAAGATTCGCTCTCATTGTCTTCACTCGAAGACATAGGTTTTTAGTTTGGACATCACTTCAGTCATTCTAACTGGTTCTCCTGGACCCCACTTAACAGTACGGTGGTTCCTATGACTCAACACAAAGGAAAAGAACTACGAAAGATCTAGGTCTTCGAGCTCCATAGGCTTCATAACGTGTCTTCTTTTGTCATAGTCTTCAATGTGAATATCTTCATATACCACCTTTGACTTCAATGTCTTCATACATTTTTAGGGGTCATCTCTGGTAGTAAAACCGAATCAATGAGGGACTTCTACCTGTGTTATCCTGCAATTCTCACAAACACATTAGTCCCTCAACTAGGTTTGTCGTCAATACTCCAAAACCAACTAGGGGTGGCACTAGATGCACTTACAATCTCCCCCTTTTTGGTGATTGATGACAAACTAGTTAAAGTTTTCAACGGGGAATATAGTCTGTGAAATTGTAAAGGATAAGGAATTGTCTTCATAAGTTGCAAGGGCTCCCCCTGAAGATGTGCATACAAGTTAATTTGCTTTTGGAATGCAAATGCACATGGCAGGTTGTACTTGTGGAGATCCACTTCAGCTTATGATGACAATCCACTATGCATGTGAATATATATGAAGATAATGACATGCATAATGGAAAATGGACGTCTGCAGAATGAGATAAGTGCGGAATTTATCGTCGCACATGCGGAATTTATCTTCGCAAACAGGGTGGCAAACAAGTAGCAGACGACCATCGAGTTATAGTGTTACAACTCAAAGAACCAAATGAAGCAAAAACGAGAGTTGTAAGCACGAAGCAAAAATATAGCAAAACATAAAGCACCCGCCCATATGGACCCGCTTGAAGACTATAAACCCATATGCTTCTCCCCCTTTTGTCAGCAAGGACCAAAAAGGTTTGAAGACATAGAGTGTCTACTCGTTCCCAGGAGCAGCAGGGTCGTTGGAGGTGTTTGGCGGTGCAGAAGAGCTTGGAGGTGCTGAAGCAGGTGGCGGTGATGTAGCATCGTCTTCTTCATCAATGATTCTGGCAGTGACTGTGGCAGCAGATGAAGAAAACTCAGAGTCTTCAAGTGATGGTGTGTTGCGCATCACAGCCCTTCTAGGAGGTGTGGTGTCAAACTTGAATCGCTCAGTGAAGCCATCCTCTTCAAGTTCAGCTTCAGTACACATCATTGATAGCCCTTTCCATGTACAACGACAGGTTTCATGAGTGACGAAAGCATTCTTGGTGGCAAGATTTCGAAGATGATTAACATCCACCAAGAGGCTTTTCATCTGACGCTTTAGCCAGTCGTGATGCCTATCTTGTTTTTGATGAAGGGCCACAAGAAGCTCTCGGTCATTGAGAAAACGAGCGCGCTTCTTGGGCCTTGAAGCAGTTGCACTATCAGTGGCTTCAGTTGAAGCAGGGTGTGGCGCACGTGTAGTGCCAGCCAAAGGATACACCCTGGAGATGGCTTCAACACCTTCATCGTTTTGAGTGAAGCTCTGGTGTTCTGCATTCTGAAGACTTAAAGGTTGCTTGGCAGGCTCAGGATATATAGCTTCAGCAGAGGTATCCACATCTGGCAAGAAGATCCGATGGTTTCAGGCTGAGGGCTGATACGAGATCGCAGAGTGCAGTTTGATCAGCCTCATCACCCAAGGAGCATAGAACTTCAAACCAAATAAATCTGAGCCAGACGCTGCAAGTTGGCGTATGAAGAAATCCTGTGCGTTGAAGCATTTGCCATGAAGGATATAGAATATGAGAGTCTTCATTGCATCCTCAATCTTGGCATGTGGAGAGTGTCGCTTAATGGGCCAGAGAGTCCGCCGGATGATGTGATATATGGTCCTGGGCAGGTACTCAAGGTCTTCAACGAAGAACTCAGTTGGATAGGGTGCATCATGGGGCAATGGCTTCATCATTGAGAGCATCCGACTCATATTTGGTTCAGGCCTCTGGAATATGCTCTCAATAGCTTCAGCATGTAGTTGACAGCCTTCCTCGAAGAATTCGCCAGGAGTGGGCAGGCCGGTGAGCTCAATGATATCAAATGCATTGGCTTCATGATGGACATTGCCGGTCATCCACTCCAGGACCCAAGTCTTCGGATCTCTGTTGTATCCTTTAATGTGGAGGGTGGCATAGAACTGAAGCAGAAGCTCTTCATTCGAGTGCTCTTCATCAGTGACAAACTGCAGCAGACCCACTTTCTTAAAGCAATCCAAAGCTTCCTCTAGACAGGGCAGACCAGTAATGGCTTCAACATCAAGGTGCTTGTGCGGGAAGATGCGACCTTGGTTGTATAGGATGCATGAATAGTAGCTGCGCTGAGGATAGCTCCAGAACCTATCTGATGAAATCCTTTCCCTTGAATAGGGGTTCTTGGAGCTGTTGAAGAACGTATTGTCTGCCTTGAAGCTATTGATGTCAAAGGAGCCAGGTGCTGATGCAGGACCTGGGAACCTTGGCAGCCTTGGGACTGGCTTCTGGACATGAGGCCTGTGCTCAACATGGTAATCAAATTGAGGACCTGCAGCAGACTCGGGAACAGAAGTGTCTGGATCAGTAGCTTCGCTGTCTGCTGAAGCTTTTGTTGGGGAGGGCTCCACATTGGCTTCAGTGTTGGTTGTGGCAGCCTCAACATTTTCAGCCTCCACTTGACTAGTTGGAGGGTCAGACTTAGGCACGTTCTCCTGGAGAACTGTTTCATGGTGTAGCGGGGGAGTAGGATCTTGTGGTACTTCTTCATTTTCTTCGGCTAATGCAGCCGGAATGTCTTCAGCATAGACTTGAGGCCTTGGACCTCTGTGAAGCCTGCAGAACACAGACGACGCCTGTGGGGTTGGAGTGGGCTGGGCCACAAAGTCTTCTTCCTCTTGAGGGCGATCCGCCCATGATGCATCTTGTGCAATTGGCGTCAGAGGACGACCAATGCTGATGAGTTCGCTGTGTTCATACTGAGGAAGGGCTGCATCATCTTGTACATTGTCCTGATGACCAATGTCTTCAGCAGCGATGGGGTCGACTGCTGGTATGTCTTCAGCTTCAGGAGCCTCTGTGGAAGCAGGCTCATGAACTGTCAGTTGTCGTTCTGCGTTCGGGTGAACCATAGAAATAGGTTCAACTATCAAGGGCTTTGTGGGAGCAGCCCGAGATTTCTTGGTCTTTCTTTTCTTCTTGTTGGGGGCAGTAGGAGAGGCTTCAGAGCTTTTCCGCTTCCGGGCTTCAGCCTCAGCAGTTCTTGTCTTCTTGAGCTCTGAAGCTGTTGACCGGCTCTTTGGCTTCGAGCCAGTCGTTGCAGTTGGGAAGACAAGCGAAACTGCTTCCTGCCTTGATGCCTCTGGTTCAGCTGGAATAGTGTTCTTCTTTTTCTTTGCGGCCATCTTGGGGTCGATGCCAGTATGCCCAAGTGCCTTGCGCTTCTCAGCCTCATTGTAGGCTTGCACACATCTCTCAGCCAGAGACTTCATCCACTCACGTGAACCTTGAGCTTCTGCACGCTTCTTCAGAAAGTTTTCCTTGAGCTCGTGCATCATGATCTTGAAGCTCTTCACTTCTTGCACGCTGAGCTTGGCCACATGCTTCTTGAACTGAGCCTTTTCATGATCAATTTTCTGCTTCAGTTCAACAATGCGCTGGGCAATTGCAAGTTCTGAAGCAATAGTGCCTTGGAAGGCGACGCTGAGGCCAACGGGCAGCTGCAGATCTTCGAAGCTGATGCCTGGTGTGGCAAACCATTCGTCGATGAAGTTGTGGATGATGGCGACATCAAAGAGAGGCAAATTGTTGAAGATTTCAGCTTCCTCTTTGCTCTTGATGAGCTGCTCGAGAGCGTCATCTCCAAGATCTTCATCACTTGACAGATCAATGGCTTCGCTACACAGAATGGCAGCAACTGTGAGCTTTTTTTTGCCGGTGTGTGGCTGAGGCACCTTGGCCTTCTGGGGCTTGGAGACGCGGGATACGTCTTCAGACTGCACACTGTCTTCAGGAGGTGCAGTTGCCAATGGCTTCGCCCTTGAGATTTTCGATGAAGGGGCCGGCTTTGAAGCTTTTGGCTTCTTCGACTGCTTTGGCTTCGGTACAGCAGGAGCTTCATCAGACTCAGAGTCAGCTGGAGGGTCATTCACGGCAGTCCCTTGGACTAAGATGCGTGTGATGAGGCCCTCAAGGTTGGCATACGGACCGATGATATTGGGTTCTGCATCGCGAGTGCCATCTGCCCTTGGTGCAGAGGGACCAGGGTTGAAGTCTAACCCCAACTTCTTCTTGTTCTGCTTCGCTGATTGTTGGGCAAACTGGAAGTTGCGCTTGAATAGATTGTCGTCACGACACCAGAGTAGTGACGACGGATGTGCATCATCAGGCTGTGGCCCACGAACCATGCATGGATAGAAGCTTTGGGCAATAGCTTCATCTCTGGACCTGGGTACAAGGTTCTTGTATAGGACGTCTCCCCATGGTCTTTTGATGGCACTTTTCTCAGCATACTCTTGGGTAGTGAAGCGGTATTTGAACCATTGTTCAGCCCAATAGCGTCGAATCCATTGGATTCGGGTCTTGCGCTGCCCATAATTCTCTTCAGGATCTATTTTATACATTTCTGCCAGGTCTTCAGGCAGATCTTTGGAAGTTCCTTCACGTCGCTGTCTGCCCCCTTTCCTTGCTGCCGCTTCTGAAGCCATAATCTTTAACTTGAAAGGCTTCAAAACTTTCAAAGGCTTAAAAGGCTTTCTTTTGCTGGACCAACAGGAACTGGCTTCAGGAGAATTTATGTGATGCTGTAGGAATTCTGCAAATGAATGCAGAGTATGAGAACCGAAGGATTCTCCCACGGACATGTACCTGTGACAACATTAAGGTGCGAGGGAAGGGGAAGAGGTCATATGCATTCTCAGAAGGTTTTGAAGATTAATCAGTTTAGAAGACATTGACCTCATCGTGCGAAGACATTCACTCATAGATAAGAAGTTGATTCTAGATTTGTACGAACCCACAGATCAGTACAAGTGAGGAATCTAACTACTTCATGAAGCACAAGTAAATATACTAGGCATGTTATGAGATACAGATTGAGAGATCTAACTTGTGTGAAGATAAACTTCTTATGGTAGAAAGTGACAGAACCATGAGATCAAACGGGGTTGTAAAAAGAAGTTTTATTTACCACACTTGGAACTGCTAGACGGAAGTGGGAGATGATGCCGAGCAGTTCAGTCCTCCGTGCCCTAACTTGGCGACGGAAGACACCTACGGCGAGGCGGAGAGAACGAAGTCCGCGGTCGGTGTGAGGACGACGTCGGAGAGGTTGCGGCAGTGAAGCGCTTCGTCGCCGGCGTCGTCGAGAGCTAGCGGTGGCGCTAGGGTTCGTGCGAGGGTGGAAGAAGGAGATAATGACCGCGGTAAGTGTGAATTTATAGGCACAGGGGCGGCACTGTGCTATTACACAGGTGCCCCTGGCGATTCGCATCTGAGGAACGCGTGGCCTGTTTTGCGGAAGTTTGGGGTTTGTTCCACGTCCCACGCACGCCTGGATTGTCGGGCGGTCGTTCCTACTTCTCCGGATTTCACGTGGATAAATGAGCATTGAAAACGGACTTAAATGTTGTCTTTGTGTCTTCTGCTAACAAGGACGCAGAGAAGACATTCGACAGTTTCAATAGAATGCATATGACTTGGAGAGATAGAGTTTGAGATAGAAAGCATAGAGAGATTAGGGTCCGATCACATTCACTTAGTTCAAAAGATTCAACCAAGAAGACATAGCTATAAGTGAATGCTGTAGTGGGCAGAACACTAGTATGTATACATCTATATAATCAACGTAGTGAAGATAATCATGAAGACATGTTGAGTTCGAAGCCAAACCAAATGTGAAGACATTGCAAGGTAACGCCATGAGTGAAACACTTCAAAATAGAACGTTTGGTGGTGGCGTTACCCACCGTATAGGAAGTATTAGACCCAGACACGGCGCACAATTATCGTGGCGCTCCGAAGTCAAATTCCACATTAATGTATTCACACTTAGAATGTATGTCTTCATTGATTGAAGATATACTTTACTTCGTGTGTTGCACATCTAAGTCATCAATATGCATAAGGGTTAGGATGTGTGCCTGATCATAGGACATTTGAGGATTCCAGGATATTTAGCTCACACCGTAACTTGCAAAACCTCTTCTCATCCAAAGGCTTGGTGAAGATATCTGCCAATTGCTCTTCAGTGTTGACGTGTATGATATCAATGTCTTCCTTCACAACATGATCTCTGAGAAAGTGATGACGAATTTCAATGTGCTTTGTCTTCGAGTGCTGAACTGGGTTGTTGGCAATCTTGATGGCGCTTTCGTTGTCGCAGTAAAGTGGCACTTGCTTCAGATGAATGCCATAGTCCTTGAGTGTTTGCTTCATCCACAGAAGCTGAGCGCAGCAAGATCCAGCAGCAATGTATTCAGATTCAGCAGTGGAGAGAGATACACAGTTCTGCTTCTTTGAAGACCAACATACAAGTGATCATCCCAGAAAGTGACATGTGCCTGATGTAGACTTGCGATCAACTTCGTCACCAGCATAATCAGCATCCAAAAATCCAACCAAATCAAACTCTGAGCCCTTTGGATACCATAATCCTAGAGTTGGGGTGTGAGCCAAATATCGAAGAATTCGCTTCACAGCTAAGTGATGCGACTCCTTTGGTGCCGCTTGAAATCGAGCACACATGCAAACACTAAGCATAATATCTGGCCTAGATGCACATAAATAAAGCAAAGAACCAATCATGGAGCGGTATACCTTTTGATCGAACTCTTTACCATTGTCGTCAGGACCTAGATGATGTTTGGCTGGCATTGGTGTTGTGAAGCCTTTGCAGTCTTGCATACCGAACTTCTTCAGGCAATCTTTGAGATACTTCTCTTGAGATATGAAGATGCCATTGCGTTGTTGTCGTATTTGAAGACCAAGGAAGAACTTTAGCTCCCCCATCATGGACATCTGATATTGCTCTTGCATCATATATCCAAACTCTTCACTGTACTTCTGATTGGTGCAACCGAAGATAATGTCATCCACATATATTTGGCACACAAACAGTTCACCATCAGATGTCTTCGTGAAAAGAGTGGGATCCAGGGAACCAGGTATGAAGCCTTTGCTCTTCAGGAAGTATTTGAGTGTGTCATACCAGGCCCTAGGGGCTTGTTTGAGGCCATACAGTGCCTTGTTGAGCTTGTATACCATGTCAGGATGTTTTGGATTTTCAAAGCCAGGCGGTTGTGCAACATAAACTTCTTCTTCAATCTTGCCATTGAGAAAGGCACTTTTCACATCCATTTGATATAGAAGTATGTTATGATGATTTGCATAGGCCAGCAGAATGCGTATGGCTTCAAGCCTAGCCATGGGAGCAAATGTTTCATCGAAGTCAATGCCTTCCACTTGAGTATATCCTTGAGCAACGAGACGAGCTTTGTTTCTGACAACTTGACCATGCTCATCTTGTTTGTTGCGGTATATCCATTTGGTGCCTATTATGTTATGCTTCCGTGGATCAGGACGCTTAACCAGTTCCCATACATTATTCAGCTCAAACTGTTGAAGCTCTTCTTGCATATCTTGAATCCAATCAGGTTCCATGAAGGCTTCTTCAACTTTCTTGGGTTCTGATATTGAGACGAATGCGAAGTGCCCACAGAAATTTGTTAGCTGAGTTGCCCTTGAACGAGTGAGTGGACCAGGTGCATTGATGCTATCAATTATTCTGTCAATCTGCACTTCATTGGCAACACGAGGATGTACAGGGCGAAGACTTTGCTCTTGCTGATCTGTGTTGTTGTTGGGAGGAATGTCTTCAGGCTGAGCATTGTCTTCATGTTGATCAGGTGCTGAGATGATAAGTTCTTCTTCAGGATGAGCTTCAGAAGGTATAATCTCTCCAGTTCCCATTAGCTTGATTGATTCACTAGCTGGAATCTCATCTAGCACATTCGGCAGTTGCTCTCTTTGTGAACCATTTGTCTCATCGAACCGCACATCCACTGTTTCAACCACTTTGTAATGAAAGAGATTGAAGACTCTGTAGGAGTGCGAATCCTTTCCATATCCAAGCATAAAGCCCTCATGTGCTTTTGGTGCAAACTTTGAGGTGTGGTGTGGGTCCTTGATCCAGCACCTTGCGCCAAATACTCTGAAGTAACTGACATTTGGCTTCTTGCCAGTTAGGAGTTCATAAGATGTCTTGTACAGAAGCTTGTGAAGATAAACACGATTGATTGTATGGCATGCAGTGTCAATGGCTTCAGTCCAGAATTTTCTTGGAGTCTTGTATTCATCTAGCATTGTTCTGGCCATCTCAGTGAGTGTTCTGTTCTTGCGTTCGACAACGCCATTTTGCTGTGGCGTGTACGGAGCTGAGAATTCATGTGTGATGCCCAAGGTATCAAGATATGTATCAAGGCCAGTGTTCTTGAATTCAGTTCCATTGTCACTTCTGATGTGTTTTATCTTGGCGCCAAAATTGTTCATAGCACGATTTGCGAAGCGTCTGAAGACATCCTGCACTTCAGTCTTGTAAAGGATTATGTGCACCCAAGTATATCTAGAGTAATCATAAACAATGACGAAGCCATAGAGGCAAGCAGTAGTAGTAAAAGTTGAGTAGTGAGTGGGGCCGAAAAGATCCATGTGGAGCAGTTCGAAGGGTTGAGTAGTAGTCATGATTGTCTTCGAAGGATGTTTTGCCCTTGTCATCTCCCTGCTTCACAGGCACTGCATAAGTGATCTTTCTTGAACTTGAGGCCCTCGATGCCTATGACATGCTTCTTCTTTGCAAGGGTGTGGAGGTTCCTCATGCCAGCATGCCCAAGCCTCCGATGCCAAAGCCAGCATTCTGAAGCTTTTGCAAGAAGACATACTGCAAGTTGTGGCCCTGCTGAGAAATCTACCACGTACAGATCATCTTTTCGATACCCTTCAAACACTAGAGACTTGTCATATTCCATTAGTACTAGGCAACGATATTTTCCAAACATTACGATCATGTTCAAATCGCAAAGCATTGAGACAGACATTAAGTTGAAGCCAAGGGATTCAACAAGCATGACTTTATCCATGTGTTGATCCTTTGAGATTGCAACTCTACCTAGACCCAATACCTTACTTTTACCAGTGTCAGCAAATGTGATGTGGCTCTTGTCGGATGGACGTAAGGTTGAGTCCATAAGAAGGCTTCTTTTGCCAGTCATGTGATTTGTACACCCACTGTCAATAATCCATTCTGAAGACTTTGAAGACGCTGGTGTCGTACCCTACAGTGCAGTTAGGGGGATAGGCTTGACGAAGAGAATTGTGAAGCAAAAACATTTGACGAACCAGTGGGTTATGAAAACTTAGATCCAGATTAGGACTAATAGGGAGAGTAGCATGCGATTCAGGAACGAAGTACATAATGATGCCATTCGGGCATTTTATCTTGCGCCCTACAAGATTTTTAAGGTCCCCAGCAATAGCGTCAGAAGATTTTGTTTTTCTGCTGGAGACCTTTCCCTGCAAAAGAGAGTTAAGCTTTCTTAACCACCCACATCTTCAAGGGTGGCTTAGAAGCAATAAGTCTAAGTGCAGCATCTGAGAATTTTGGGTTTGAAGCCTTAGCAAACAGTCTTGCGGGTGGACAATAATACTCATAGGAATAAGCAGAATAATTTTTGGTTATATGAACATGACGGTTCGATGAACCGCTCTCATATTCATATGCCTGAGTATGGTTTCCCTGCAAAACATTTGCGTTAGTGTGACTCAGGTGAGTCCTCTGTTTGTATGAAGCCTTTGGACCGTATGAAGCCTTTGGTCTGAGGTTTGTCTTCTTCAAGTGAGGTGTCATGAAGACATTCACAGGAAGATTTCCCAGACACCCTTTCGGAACCCAGATCTTCATCATAGGCGGTCCATTCCTGCAGTTAGTACCAATGTACCTGGCAAACACATCACCATTCTGATTCTTAAACAGTTTATAGTTTGCATCAAAGGATTCATCAATAATAATGGGGTTAGCACATGTGAAGCCAGATAAATTGGATGGATCTGCTGAAGGTTCCTTTGCAGCAACCCATGTGGTTTTGGGGTACTGCTCAGGTTTCCAGTAAGAGCCATCTGCATTTATTTTCCTTACGAACCCAACACCCTCTTTCCTAGGGTTTCGGTTCAGAATCTGCTTCTTGAGGACATCACATAATGTCTGATGTCCTTTAAGACTTTTGTACATCCCTGTTTCAAGCAATGTCTTCAACCTAGCATTCTCATCAGCAATAGCAGTGGTATCCTCAGCAGAGGGGTTAGTTACCACATCAACAGTTGAAGATATTGCAACAGCAGTAGCAGTGGAACATTCAGCAACAGAAGTAGCATTATCACGCTCAATGCATTTAAGACATGGTGGTTCAAATCCTTCCTGAGCGGAACTGATCTTTTCGGCGCGAAGTGATTCGTTTTCCTTTTGAAGATCTTCATGAGCTGCTCTCAATTTCTCAAGTTCTTGCTTCCTTTGAAGATAATCATAGGAAAGCTTTTCATGAGTTGTTGAGAGAGTATCAAGACGATCTTCAAGTTCCTGATACTTAACGTGCAGATTTTTTATGTCTTCAATTAAGGATTCAGATCGAGTCATTTCAGCACGCAACAGATCATCGCTTCTGTCTAACAGTTTTTGAATATGTTCCATAGCTTTCTGTTGTTCAGTTGCAATTTTAGCAAGTGTTTTGTAGCTGGGTTTTGAATCACAGTCAGAGTCATCGTCACTAGATGTTTGATAGCGAGTAGTGCATGTGTTTACCTTGGCACCACGTGCCATGAAGCAGTAGGTAGGAGTGGAGTCGTTCTTGTCATTTGCATCAGTGTCGGTGATGAAGTCATTGTCTTCAGTGTTGAAGATGGACTTGGCGACGTATGCTGTAGCCAGACTCGCAATGCCAGAATCAGACTCCTCCTCAGATTCCACCTCTGCTTCCTCAGAAGCGGACTCCTCCTCTGAATCCATTTCCTTGCCAACAAACGCACGTGCCTTGCCAGATGAGCTCTTCTTGTGTGATGAAGACTTTGAGGAAGACTTGGAAGAAGACTTTGAGTATTTCTTCTTCTTCTTGTCGTCAGAATCATATTCCTTGCTCTTCTTCTTCCTTCTGTTCTCATTGTCCCACTGTGGACATTCAGAGATGAAGTGTCCAGTTTTCTTGCACTTGTGACATGTTTTCTTCTTATAGTCATGAGCAGAAGCTTCATCATTCCTTGAGCTTGATCGTGAAGATTTTCTGAAGCCTTTCTTCTTGGTGAATTTTTGGAACTTCTTCACTAGCATTGCAAGTTCCCTTCCAATGTCTTCAGGATCATCATAACTGCTGTCAGATTCTTCTTCAGATGAGGAAACAGCTTTTGCCTTCAAGGCACGAGTTCGCCCATAGTTTGGACCGTAGATATCTCTTTTCTCAGAAAGCTGGAACTCATGTGTGTTGAGCCTCTCAAGTATGTCAGACGGATCGAGTGTCTTGAAATCAGGACGTTCTTGAATCATCAGGGCTAGGATGTCAAACGAACTATCAAGTGATCTCAGCAGCGTCTTGACGATTTCATGTTTGGTGATCTCAGTGGCGCCGAGGGCTTGAAGTTCATTTGTGATGTCAGTGAGCTAGTCAAATGTGTGCTGGACATTCTCATTGTCATTTCGCTTGAAGCAGTTGAAGAGGTTGCGAAGAACACTGATTCTCTGATCTCTCTGGGTTGAGATGCCTTCATTGACCTTGGAGAGCCAGTCCCAGACCAGCTTGGATGTCTTCAAGGCACTCACACGGCCATACTGTCCTTTTGTCAGATGACCACAGATGATATTTTTGGCAGTAGAGTCCAGTTGAGTGAACTTCTTGACATCAGCAGCAGTGACACCTTCTCCAGCCTTGGGAACGCCGTTCTCGACGACATACCATAGGTCGACGTCAATGGCTTCAAGATGCATGCGCATCTTATTCTTCCAGTAGGGATATTCAGTTCCATCGACGACGGGGCACGCAGCGGAGACTTTGATTATCCCTGCAGTCGACATAGCTAAAACTCCAGGTGGTTAAACCGAATCACACAGAACAAGGTAGCACCTTGCTCTGATACCAATTGAAAGTGCGTTATATCGACTAGAGGGGGGGGTGAATAGGCGATTTTTATGAAAGTCTTCAAAACGTGGAAGTTATGAAGACAAACAGTAGAGATAAGCCTATCACTATGTAGCAGAAGTTAGATTACACTAGGCAAGCCATGGTCAAGTATTCAATAGAGTGAAAGCACAATGACAAGTAGCTGCAGTGTAATAAGGATCAGGTAGGAAGAAGTTATGAAGCCAAACAAATCAAACAGTTACGTTGTGAAGACAAAAGGTATAGCAAGCATGCACTGGCTTCACAATGAGTAACAGTAAGAAAAAGGAAGTGAAGATGAAACCAGTGACTCGTTGAAGACAATGATGTGTTGGACCAGTTCCAGTTGCTGTGACAACTGTACGTCTGGTTGGAACGGCTAGGTATTTAAACCTTAGGACACACAGTCCCGGACAACAAGTCCTCAACACGCAGCTCAGGACACCAAGTCCTCACCATATTCTCTTTGAGCTAAGGTCACTTAGTCCTCGCCCAATCACTCTGGTAAGTCTTCAAGGTAGACTCCCAAACCTTCACAGACTTCGTTCACTGGCAATCCACAATGTCTCTTGGATGCTCTGAACGCGACGCCTAACCGTCTGGAGGATTCACAGTCCTCAAATGTAATAAGTCTTCAGATCACACAGACAAGAAGACTTAAGTGATGCCCAATGTTCTCTGGCTCTGGGTGGTTAGGGCTTTTCTCCTCGCTAGGAATTTTCTCTCAAAGGCTTTGAGGTGGGTTGCTCTCAAACGACAAAAGCCGTGCACTGAAATCTGAGCAGCCAACCGTTTATGGTTGTAGGGGGTGGACTATTTATAGCCACTTGGCAACCCGACCTGATTTGTCCGAAATGACCCTGGGTCACTAAGGAACTGACACGTGTCTCAACGGTCAGATTTCAAACTCTCAATGGCAACTTTACTTGGGCTACAAGCAAAGCTGACTTGTCCGGCTCTGGACAAGATTCGCTCTCATTGTCTTCACTCGAAGACATAGGTTTTTAGTTTGGACATCACTTCAGTCATTCTAACTGGTTCTCCTGGACCCCACTTAACAGTACGGTGGTTCCTATGACTCAACACAAAGGAAAAGAACTACGAAAGATCTAGGTCTTCGAGCTCCATAGGCTTCATAACGTGTCTTCTTTTGTCATAGTCTTCAATGTGAATATCTTCATATACCACCTTTGACTTCAATGTCTTCATACATTTTTAGGGGTCATCTCTGGTAGTAAAACCGAATCAATGAGGGACTTCTACCTGTGTTATCCTGCAATTCTCACAAACACATTAGTCCCTCAACTAGGTTTGTCGTCAATACTCCAAAACCAACTAGGGGTGGCACTAGATGCACTTACATCTCGGCGCAACATGACCGCTGGATCAAACTCAGACGTTGCAGATCAGTCACTGGAGCACAAAGCGTGTGGGTGTGTTTGGTTGCATTCTCATCTCAATATAGTGTGTAAGTCACCTTACGAAAACCAAATAATCCAAAAACACTTAGGCACGGTACATTAACTCCCTCCTCGTTTCATGTTTTGTGACATATCAACCAATAAGAGATGTGGGCCATGCATGCTTTCAATGACTTGAGACTAATAAACATGACATGTAGTGGTTAGTTCATTGCATGCAATGCTATTAATTAGCAAAAAGACATTAAGTTTTCTCGTTTTCCTCTCCGCCTTGGTCGCAGTGCACAACGTAAGATGACTTACACACCTAGACGGAGTAGTTGTTTCCTCTTCATGTATTTATGTTAACCTACTAGTGTGGACACATGCACCCTTCATGCACTCTGCCAAACACCCAAAAGTGGGTCAAGAAGGGAACTTTTGCTCCCATCCCGTGCACCCTTCATACACCCTGCCTAACACTATTCGTGCTTCATATGGTTCATGTTTCGTGGAGTACTGTAGCACCGTACTCTCCGTGCACTGTAGACCTAGTTCTGTTAACATTGATCTCACCGTTCATTCTCGAGCGGACAGTCGAGAAAGCGGTACTATGTTACTACATTACTATTCGTATAGTTGACATGTGCACAACATCATTTGTTGTCGTCATATCTTACTACACTAGCAACAAGATTATGTAGTACTGACGTATGACCACTGCACATGCCTAGTAGTAGGAGCATTGTGTATGTTCAAGTGGCTGCCGTGTTTCGCACTCCTCCGTCGTAAGAGTGGAAACGCTTGCTGTAATCATTTTTTTCTTCAGAAAAATAGTGGACATGCTCTACCGTGCGGATCCTCCTCCAGCCATGCACTAAATTACTCACTTTCGCCGACGTGTGGGACAGCCAGCATCGGGGTCCACCAGCCATGCACTAAATTACTCACTTTCGCCGATGTGTGGGACAGCCAGCATCAGGGTCCACCAGCCATGCACTAAATTACTCCGTAGTAGAGTGACGATAGACTACCCCGATCGAAGCGCCATAGTAATGCCCAATGAGCCGTCAAATCACAAAACCCCCTCCTTTCCACCAGTAAGTTGGACGGACGAAGCAACCATCATTTCACTCTTCTCTCTCAGCTTCCTCTCTACCCAACCCTCGCTTCTCCCTCATCTTGTTCCTCGTTTCTTGAAGAAAACCCCGACCTGCTTCTGCCATTGTTCTTCTCTCCCAAAGAAGGAAAGGTGAGCGCATCAATGGTGTTGATTCTGGCCAAGGCCCGGTCTTGCAACCCCGAGACTGATCCTATAACTCCCTCTCTTTTCTTCTTTTGGGTTTGTGATTATGGTTTCTTTTCTTTTATTTCTATTTGACAGTTTCTTGATGGACGCTGGAGCACCGGCCGAAGTGATGTCTATGGCTCTGGACAAAACCGTCGAGGCTCATGGTACGAAGAAGCGCAAGCACCCTGCCGAGACTATCGCAGACAAGCTCAAAGCCATCGCCCTGTCCAAGCCCCCCTCTCCGGGATCCCTCATTAAGCAAGTCCAGATAATATCTCTTCTTGACAATCTTTTTCTCGATCTTGATCGTGTTTTTTCATCTAACACGCAGTACTAGTACTAGTAGTACAATTTTCTGGGTGATCTTGCATGTGATTTTTGTGTGCCAAATGACGGTTCTAAATTCCTCTTTTGACCAAAACAAGCGAGAGGTTGACACTGATTTCTTATAGATTACTTTCAACTACTCCCTCTGTCCCAAATTTCTTGGGGAAAATTTTGTTTTTGCCACTCTAGATTTTGCCAATTTTCCTTATGCCACTCTAGATTTTGACATTTCACTTTTGCCACTCTTAGTTTTTGACAATTATCTGAATTTCCATTCCGGTGGCAAAAGCAAAAATTTCGGAGTGGCGATTGTGATACATTTCAAAAGCTAAGAGTGGCAAAAATGAAACAAAATTATTCTGCTTTTGCCACGGAATGGCAATTGTGATAATTGTCAAAAGCTAAGAGTGGCAAAAGTGAAATGTCAAAATCTAGAGTGGCATAAGGAAAATTGGCAAAATCTAGAGTGGCAAAAACAAAATTTTCCCAATTTCTTGTCTTAGATTTGTCCAGATATGGATGTATCTAATACTAAAATGTGACTTGATACATCTGTATCTAGACAAGTCTAAGACAAGAATTTTGGGATGGAGGGAGTACTTTATGAACATCAATGCTACCTTTGAAGAGGGTATATTTCCCTCAGTAACTTGTGTTATGGATATTGCAAGTAATCCCTCTGCTCTCATGCCTTTGAAGACATGTTCTAGTGTCTTTGTTCACTCATTTCTATGCGTATATGTAGTCATATATAGAGTATAATATCGAAAATCATCTTATATTTCTGAACGGAGGTAGTAATAAAATATGGTTTCTATTTGAATTAGAACCAGGTCTGCGGTGGAGATGAAGTTCTCAAAGTCATGCCTTGTGAACTGGAAGACCTGAGGATGAGTTCTACTGCTAAACTATCTAGCTGTTGTGTCCTTGTCACCATGTGTCCTGAACTAGTGTTTTCCTGTAGCATTGTTGTCAGGCGTGTTCTCGAGGCTGTACTTGACCACAACAATTTCCTGGCCGTGCCTTCGATTATGAAGGGTGTGGTTCTTGTAAAGCTTCCCAACAAATCTGATGCGGCCTGTCTTCATGATCATGTTTATGAGTGGAAAGACCACTCCGTTAGGTTCTCCAAGGTTGACAAGATGGTGATGGTGCATGTAGACATCTCTCACGAAGTCCATGGCCTAGTCAGTTATGCGGGGTTCATCCCGTAGGTCGGTTGCAAGAAATAGTCTGCAGAGTTTAATTAGTGCAACTTTGCTTGTCTGTAGTAAGTACTATTGTTCAGTACTTGATTTGTGTTTGTGAACCCTGTATTGTTTATTAATACTGCCGCTTTTGGTGTGTGGTCAGTCCTGAGAACGGTCTTTGTTAATGTCTGTCCACTCAATTCAGTCTGTATATTTTGAAGTATCTAGATCATCTTTTTTGTGAGGGCGGTTTATCAATTATGGTTACAATCCAATATCTGTATGCATTGCAGGGTTTATCGCACCCACCAGGATTTCTAGTCCCATGTATGTTCGGTCCATACGATTTGTCACGACCTTTGGACTGTCCTGCTTGTGGGAGTAGGCGGGGCCCCTGCATGCCACCCGTAGTTGGACGATCAATCTTCTGTTTAGTACTTCAACATAGTGATTTCCTGGTAAGATTCACTCGTGTCACATCAAGTAAATCTTATTGATTTACTGTCTAAATCTTATTGATTTAATGTCATGTTTTCTTTTTTTTCCTGCAATTTTACGATGCAGGTTTTGCCATGTGACATTAATCATAGAATAAACCATTTGGTTTGCTCTACGATGGCTATTTTTGCAGGTTTCACTTCTTATGTCGTGTCAGTAACGAAGGCACTGTCCATCACTTATATTACTGGAAAAAATTGGATCAGTCTGTTGTCTGAGTACAAGCTGAATCCCTATGATGAACTGCAGTTTGGTTTAACAAAAATGCCACAATTAGTCCTTCTCGCGTTTAAAAGAATGAAGAAAAAAACTGGATCACGGTCACGAAGCCTAGTCAAGTTAGAAAGCTGATCATAGCAGACCAGACACGATCGCCGCTGTCTCGCACATCGGTACCACCTTCAGCAACGGATCGAGCATCGGCAGTTGCTCTAGCATTGACAGCGGCAGCAGCTCAGTCTGATCCAGCTGAGGATTGGGCACCGACCGCGTCAGCAGATCAGGCTGATCTACCAGAGGATCGGGCATCGACACTGGCACCTGCTCCGACACCGGCACCAGCTCTACAAGGAGCACCATCTCCGGTAGCAGCAGCGGCTTCGGCACCTGCACCAACACTTGCACTTGCATCTTCTCCGGCCCGTGCAGCGGCAACCGAACGAGCAGTTGCACCGGCAACAGACTGGGCTGCAGTTCGCACTTCATATACCAAAGTCCTTACAAAAACCGACATGTCCACCTTCTTGGTAAGCATTGGCCGCCCAAGTGTTTCGTTCTTTTTTATTTCCATGTTGTTTCGCATGATTCACCGTGTTGATCTAACTGTTTGGGTATGTCTTCTTGTTTGCAAACAGAGAATTCCTAGAGCAATGAGGGAGTCGTTCAACAATCCGGGCGACATCGGCCAAGTTTCTCTTACCATGCGCAGCCTTGGTGTGAATGAACCTGCTCAATATACCGTAAGTACAAAGGATGGTCGCATGATGATTGATGCTAAAGGATGGTCAAGGTTCAAATCTGAATCATATCTTGCGGTAGGGGATGATGTCAAAATTGAAGTTTCTCGGCAAGGAGAGCTGGTCCAAATCAACTTTGAAATTCTTCAGTACTGCCGAACTGATCTATCCGCCAAGAGATTTTGATGTAATACTCTGGCATGGTGAAACAAGTGTCCTGTGTGTATAAGTAATACGACAATATCATTGATAGAATTGCAACTCTGATTGCTGGTTAGGAACTGTCGTTTGATTTCATTCCAACAGCTGCTGTGCTTTATTCAATTTTGTGTATTCGCCTTGCGACAGCATCTAAAACCGGCGCCGTACCAACCGCTTGCAATATGAAAAGCGCTGAGGTAGAACACATGGGCCCCCAAACATGCAAGCCCACCGGCCTATGGCCCAAAGTCAAGAACCATGAGCCTGTCTGAGTATTTCTCAGCTGAACCCCCATAATGCTCATGCATTGCACGTAACATCAAGATGCATTTGTACATGTATTTTATCTTGTGAGAGAAAAGGATGAACGAGGGAGGCCTTATTTGCAAATGCGGAGAGGTGTGTGGGTACCTTTTTGCAAAATTGCCATAGTTTCCTTCCTATCCGTCAGATATAAATTGGACGGCCTATATTGCAGGATGACATGCACACCATCATCACCAACTCGTCTATACTGTGTTAAAAAAACTCTATTTTTTATAATTATATATGTTATATATATTCCCCTTGATTTTTCTTATGTATAAAATTGTGATATAAAAGATCTTTAAATTTCTTTACAGAGGGAATATCTCTTTGTCAAAAATATATTTATGTGTAATAACTAGTTACTCCTGTCTTTGTACTTCCTTGCGCTGATATGTGGGGCATCCGGCAACGGGGTCCACATGCCATATGCACCAAATTAGAGTGCAACTGCACGGTAGACACACCCCGGTCGTAGCGCCGCACTAATGCCCAATGAGCCATCAAATCACAAAACCCCCACCTTTCCAGCTTCAGCAGTAAGCTGGACGGACGAAGTGGCAATATTTCACTCGGCCTGAATCCCTTCTCCCTTGTCTGCTTGTTCAAAGAAAACCCCCGCTCGGCGATTGCATAGGGTTTTCTCATGGAGAACCTGGTACGAATTCTTCATCCATCCCCGATAAATCCAAGTCCATTGGTCGCAGGTACTCCTAGGATGGCAGCCGCCGTCATTGATGCATTTTCCTTCCTACTGAATCTAGTGTGTTTCATTTGCAGTGCCCAAAGTGCGAGGACCCTGCAGGTTTCTGCGCCCTCGGTGAGACGCCACACTTGTTCCTTCTGATCCTAACACATGATTTTAAAACGCGCATAGTATGTTCCTAGAATCCTCTTTTCTATCCGGGAGGGTGGGGTTTTTTGAACATGATGTCGAATAATTTGGAAATTTGGATTGCTATATTTGGATAAAAGGTACTAGTACCATCGTCAACACTGATGTGAAGAAGGAAAGTATTTCTAGATTTGGATATAGGGAATACATTGTATTCTCATATTATTTTTCCTGCAGTGCATTCCTTGCTCTGCCAGAACACATGTACTCAAGATGCTCGGCCTTGCCATAACTGAATACACTAGTTTAATGATAATAGTGAAGACAAGCAATGGATATAAGTTTCGAGTTGGGTTCATGAACCAAGAAGATCGTTGCTTTTTTTATGGCCGAACTTGGATAAACTTTCTCAAGTGTTACGGACTGAAAGTTGGCGCACGAATGTTGATGGAAATAGAAGAACCTAGTCTCATCTTCACTGCGATCTTCCACCCCGACGTCGTTCCAATTGTTCATCCATGTTAGTTTTGTATCTGGTTCTTGCTTGTTGCCTCGATTACTTCTTAATCCACCTATTCTGTCTAACTGATCACAATTTAACTTTAGAAGTAGCAACGAATCTCTCATGAAGATGCTACTTCTAACTAATATTTTCTTATAATTGGTGGCATGTGTAGGTTTTTTCAGAGTTAAGCAGGCTGCTCATTTGTTATTCTGTAACAACTCGGCTGTTACTGATGGCACTGAAGTTGACTGGGACGACATCCACAAGTTCCTACACTCTATTGATCGTCTTGAGGTCCTTGTGGGGCGTTTCAATGGTGGAAGGCCACGTGGGATATGTGTGCCACTGCCGCACTCGTTGAACAGGTCCAACTGTGTCGAGAAACTTATGGTGTGAGCTATTTTCTGTTATATATGTTGTTCATAAACTATTGCTTATACACAATTTTACAGCTGTGATCTTCTTGAAACAGAAACTGCTCAGTTCTATTATTCCTATACAGATGCCTGACCATGGTCGGGTCAGACTTGCGCTTGGTCACAACATGATGTTTATGTTGACCTACTCCATTCCCCTTGGAGGTGAAAAGATACTTATTCATGGGTGGTCTCAAATAATGAAGGCCCATCCATCTTGGAGAATAGGACAGAAGATCATGTTCCTGCTTTTCCATGGATCTAAAGCGAATATTCTGTTTATTAACCACATTGCGAGATGAAGCCGCTTTCAGAAGGTTGTGGATGCGCGGGGTGGCGCCTGGGCCTTGTCCTGGGGCTTGGCGGCCTCACCCTTGGTTAACTGTAGGCAAAGTAGCACTGTTCGAGGCGTGCTTTGTACGGTTGAACCTGTATAAGTACTCATACTGCTTTCAGCTATGGTTGTTAAGTGCCCCTGCTGGTTTCAGTTAAGGTTGTTAAGTACTCCTGCTGCTTTTACAGTCTGTCGTGTTTCTTCAGTCCTGTCTTCCTCCAGCCGCCAAAACCAAACCAGCGCTGGCGGGGCCGCCTGCTTCCGCCTCCCACGGCTGGTTGCGCCTCAGCGCACGCATCACCGCCCCACCGTCTCCTAAATCATCAACGCTGACGTTTGAGGCCTCGCCGTCGTCCTCCGCGCACTTTGGTGCACTTGCCGCGGCGCCGCCCTCTCGCGTTGTCAACATGGTCAACAAACAACAGGAATCGGCAGAAGTACGTGGAGAGGATGACATTAGGGCCCGCCATGTCAGCGTATGGAAAAATAAAATGCTTTCTCCTAGTGTTTTCCTAACATCTGGGACCCACGACATTGTGAGCGTATATAGTCAATAGACAAGAGAACAACACAAGATTGGCTGACACCTGGGACGTAGCAGCTCGAGCAGTATTTTTTTTGTTATTGTTGAGACGGAGCAGGGTTTGAACTGGGTTGTGGCCCGTCTAGCCCAGGTTTATATTTTATGTTCACCATGTGACCAGCCCAGCTATTTTTTCTTTGTGAATGAGCCCAGTTTATTTTTTCTGAAGAATACCCAATCCAGGCCTACTTATTTTTCTATGCCCTAATGGGCTGCAACTCTTTCAAGACGCCTGCAAATCTTGAAAGTAATATGAAATGGGTTGTAAATATAGAAACAAATGACAAATTGGCAATTACTTTATAATTTCTGAATTTTTTCACATTTCCAGATTCCTATTTCATTGGGCATTAACCTAATTTAAATATATCTTCAAAGTACTTTAAATCTGGCTCGACATTTCGGTATTAAAAATAGTTTGGAACCCACAGAAATATGCGAAATTGGCCCTGGCCAACCAAAAAAAGGGATTGCAATAAATTGCATAAGAAGTCGCAATGAACTATATATAAATTATTAAAAAAAAGAGGGAATGGTCTGACTTATGGGCCTATTAAGTTGACGCGTATGCAAGATTTTTTAGTTATTATATATGTCAATAAACGATTCTAGCAGACGTAACCGTTGGATGTCAATCCAACGGCCGTCGTGTTTCTTCAATCTCTGATCTTCTTGCTCCAGCTGCCAAATCTAGCGCCGGCGGGATCGCCTGCTCCCGCCTCCCGTGCAGGCCTCACCGCCCCCTACTACTCCCACCGCTGGCCAGGGCATCCCTCTACTCACCCACACCCCCTGTTATTCTGCGGCGACGGCAGCCTCACACCGCAGCCGAACCAGTGAACCCTCGTACTCCTCTCCGCGTGGTCATCCACTGCCGCGTCTTCCCCGGCTCCGCGTCGTCTCGTTCCTAGGCCTCGCCATCGCCCACCGCCCTGGTGCTCTCGGCGTGCGTGGTCAACGTGGTCAAGGAAGACTTCCATCGGAAGAGTACTGTCGTGGAGAGGCTGACAAGCTGGGTCCACGACAGCCGCAAGGAAGTGCCTCCTTATTACGCGGAAAATAATTATTCCTCCACCTGACAGCAGGGACCCATCGGGCGGGCCATCGTATTTGGCGAAAAAATGTTTCCCGCCTGACTGCTGGGACCCACCGGACGGGCCACCGTATTTCATGAAAAAACCGTTCCCCCCGCTGTCAGCTCGGACCCACCGGAAGTGCTTCCTTATTACGCACAAAAAAATGAATACTCCCCCTGCTAGTTGGGACCCACCTTGGTGGGAGGTTGACTTGTGGGCCTACTAAGTTGACGGGACAGAGTGCTTTGTCAACTTGTCAATATGAACGATTCTAGCTCCAGTGACCGTACGATGTCAATCCAACGCCCGTAGTGCTTCTTCAACCTCTGGTCTTCTTGCTCCAGCCGCCCAAAGCAGCGCCGGTCGTGCCGCATGCTCCTACCTCCCGTGGCCGACTGTGCTGCCACGGAGGCCTCACCGCCCCCTACTATTCCCACCGCTGGCGAGGCCCTGCGGCGACAGTAGCCTCACACTGCAGCCGAACCAGTGAACCCTCGTACTCCTCTCTGGGCGGGCTTCCACTGCCGCGTCTTCCCCTTCCTAGGCCTCGCCGTCGTCTACCGCCCTGGTGCTCTCGGTGCGGCGTGGTCAACATGGTCAAGGAACGACTTCCAACGGAAGAGTACTGTACATGGAGAGGCTGACAGCTGGGTCCACGGCCGCAGCAAGGAAGTGCCTCCTTATTACGCGCAAAATAATTATTCCTCCACCTGATAGCAGGGACCCACCGGACGGGCCACCGTATTTCGCGAAAAAAACATTTCCCTCTAACTGCTGGGACCCACCAGCTACATCTTCGCACGCAAGGAAGTGCGTCCGGGCAAAAAAAACGATTTGCCCCCGTGATTGCTGGGACCCACCAGCTACATCTTCGCAGGCAAGGAAGTGCCTGATAGTCGGCACCCACCTGGTCGAAGTATACATAGCATTGTCATTCCTGTTGCGAACGTGTACGTACATACTGGTCGATGTAGAGGCGCGCACGTGTCGTAGTAGAGGCGCGCATGTAGCATGTACACGTACGTACAGTGGCCAGGGTGCAAGAAAGTAAATACGACCACATATGTACATACGGGCGGGGTCTCGAACGCCTACTCGCGCGTACGTATGGCCAGGGCTCGTGTACATGGCTGGGTCGGAACAGAGAAACAACGTCGTCGTCGTGTTCATGGGGAGGCAACAGAATGCGTCGTGTTCATCGGGAGGCAATGGAACGCGTGGGAGCCAACCAGCTTGGACGGAACAACCGATGGAAACGAGGCCTGGCGTACCGCAGAATGGAGGAAACGGCCTTGTGTTCGACCGGCCACGTTCGAAACGGGATCCTGTTCATCTGGAGGGGTCTGGCGTACCGCAAAACGAAGGAAACGGACCTCCTACGGTCGAAACGGGGGTCCTGTTGATCGGGAGGGGTGTGGCGTACCACAAAATGGAGGAAACAGACTTGTGTTGGAGCGCTACGGTCGAAACGGGGGTCCTATTCATCGGGAGGGGTGTAGCGTACCGCAAAACGGGACTCCACGGGATACTGTTCATCTCCACCGTCGACCCCCTCCAGCCTCCACGGGCTACTGTTCATCCACCGTCGACCTCCTCCAGCCTCCACCTGCGACTGTTCATCCACGGGCTCCTGTTCATCCAGCCTCCACCGCGCGCTACTCCACCGGCTACTGTTCAACCAGCCCTCTCCACGTGCTCCTGTTCAACCACCCCTCCACGGGCTACTGTTCATCCAGCCCTCCACCGTCTACTGTTCATCCTGCCCTCCACGGGGTGGTCCTGTTCATCCTGCCCTCCATGGGGTACTGTTCATCCAGCCCCAACCGGCTCGAACGATCGGTGTCCTGTTCATCCAGAGGCAACACCACGGGGTCCTGTTCATCCACCCCCACCGGGAACTATTCATCCAAACCCCACCCCAGCAACACTCACTGTTCATCCAGAGGCAGCATCGACCGGCTTCAGTTAGCAGCAGTAGCGAAGGAATCGCTCGATCGGGTTCAGTTAACAGCCATCGAGTGATCGCTCGGGTTCAGTAACGCGTAGCCTGTAGTGCAATCGCTCGGGTTCAGTTAGAGACCAACACCTCGCTCGGGTTCAGTTAGAGCCCAATGCCTCGCACCCACGCGCGTGCGTGTACGAGAGAAACGCGCATCGCTCGGCCCCGACCACCCACCATAACCGGGAACACCCCGATATTTTCCTCGCCCTCGCTTCTACCATGGTTTTTTCTGTCATGGACGGCCCAAAGAATGTCATGCAGCTGCGTCTCCGGCCCGCCCAAGACGAGAAGCCCATTTTCTGTCATGATTTTTTGTCATAGAAGTAGGACCCCATCACATCTATGACGATACCGTGTTTTGTCATAACTATTGTCATAGAAGTGTCATAAGTATGACAGAAAAAAATTTCGTTCGGCCCAAAATGTCATGGATGTGTCTTTTTTTTGTAGTGAACCCTCCTAACAATTATTAGAGCCTTTTATTATTAATTTAACATCACCGGAAAAAAAATTTCCACCTATATATTATTTATCAGGAATACCTAGTATTGCGTGATAAACTCTGAAACCCTTCCGGTGACCCCGGAACGCTTCTGGTTCCTCTGGAAACTATTCTGAATATTAATGAAACAATTCCACAAATAAATCCTCGATATTACCGTCCTACTAACACTAATCAAATCGTGATTACCTTAAGCTTGTGACCCTGTAGGTTCGATAAAACGTAGACATGAACGAAACCCCTTCATTCAATGACCGTTAGCGGAACCGTGGACGTCCATATTGATCCCTATGATTACACGAATGACATTCTAGTGGACCTTATGGTTATCATGAGATGTCCCTTTTCCTCCGTGATACTTTACGCAACCGAAGATACATCGGTATCCTCCTGAGTCATCACCATGCTCATTATACTGATCTCCTCTTTACCGATTTTGTTCTTCTTTCTCGTTGACATGTTCTGACATTCCCGTGACATAGTCACCTGTGTCTGGCCAGACGATGATGATTGTCGTCACACCGAGAGGGCCCTAAGAATACCTCTCCATCATAGGAGGAGCAAATCCCACTCTCGAGATATCTAGTCCCTTATCAAACTTTCCGATGAACTCGCAAGTTGTCGTTATGGTCACCATGTTACTAATGACGTTTGAGCAACCCCAAAGTCCAGCATACGGTAGGAAGTGACTACGATACTTTCATGGTTTGAGGAACTAAAAATACATTTTAACATTCTGTGTTATAACAATTGATTTTAGACGATATTATCTCAAAGTATAACAAACAAGTTTGAATTGATTCAATATGATCGTTCTTCCAATGTCATACTCTCAATGTTGTTTTAGGACTATCATTACACTTAACAATATCCTAAGATCCGGAGAACATGATCACCAACAACACTTGAGCTAGTCTCGGAGGCAAGACTAGGAAACTATTCTTTACCGTTTATCATTCCACACATGCATATGAGTTTTCCACTGAATCACATATTCCAGGATCATAACAGTTATAACATGAAATATAAACTCTTAATTATGAACATGGAAATATAATAATACAATATTATTGCTTCTAGGGCATATTTCAAACATCAAGTTCGTCGGAGGAAGGGTTGCTATCAAATGACACTTGTCAACCTCTCTCTTGGAGCAGTCAGCCAACTACTCGTAGGGGGGGGGGCTATTTATAGTCAGGGGGCAACCCACCATGATAAGACATAAATACCCTTCAGACACGACCGTTGTTAGGATAAGGATCGACTCGACGGCTGGCACTTGCGCAGCAATGGTCGGAACGACAAATTCATCAGAACTCTCAATTTTCTCACTTGGTAGGATATTGCACTGGTGAAATGCTAACTCTTCAGTCAGACCAATTTCGTCAATGATCAGAAGAACTTTATCTCAGTTGCCGAGGAACTCAACTGTATTGCAAGAGATTTCCAAACTCTTCACTCGAAGAAATAGATAGGTTTGAATGTGAGCATCACTTCCAAAATATGCCTATGTATCACCTAGACCCCCTTTAACAGTATGGTGTTTCCTATGACTCAAATAAAGAAGAAAGAAACTACAAAAGAAAAGTCTTCGAGCTCCCAATTCTTGACTTCAATTTCTTCAAATGACGCACCAATTTCTTTAGTGATGAATATATATTATTAGTGGTTGATACGGCCATTTTGCATCATGCTTTTATATCGATATTTATTGCATTATGTGCTGTTATTACACATTACGTCACAATACTTATGCCTATTCTCTCTTATTTTACAAGGTTTACATGAAGAGGGAGAATGCCGGCAGCTGGAATTCTGGGCTGGAAAAGGAGCAAATATTAGAGACCTATTCTGCACAACTCCAAAAGTCCTGAAACTCCACGGAAGTTATTTTTGGAAATAATAAAAAAATACCGAGCAAAGAAAATACCAGAGGGGGCCCACACCCTGGCCACGAGGGTGGGGGGTGCGCCCCCTGCCTTGTGGGCCCCCTGGTGGCCCTCCGGTGCCCATCTTCTGCTATATGAAGTCTTTCGTCCGAGAAAAAAATCAGAAAAAAGCTTTCGGGACGAGACTCCGCCGCCACGAGGCGGAACCTTGGCGGAACCAATCTAGGGCTCCGGCGGAGCTGTTCTGCCAGGGAAACTTCCCTCCGGTAGGGGGAAATCACCGCCATCATCATCACCAACGATCCTCTCATCGGGAGGGGGTCCATCTTCATCAACATCTTCACCAGCACCATCTCCTCTCAAACCCTAGTTCATCTCTTGTATCCAATTCTTGTCTAGTCTGAGATTGGTACCTGTAGGTTGCTAGTAGTGTTGATTACTCCTTGTAGTTGATGCTAGTTGGTTTATTTGGTGGAAGATCATATGTTCAGATCCATTATGCATATTAATACCCCTCTGATTATGAACATGAATATGCTTTGTGAGTAGTTACATTTGTTCCTGAGGACATGGGAGAAGTCTTGCTATTAGTAGTCAAGTGAATTTGGTATTCGTTCGATATTTTGATGAGATGTATGTTGTCTCTCCTCTAGTGGTGTTATGTGAACGTCGACTACATGACACTTCACCATTGTTTGGGCCTAGAGGAAGGCATTGGGAAGTAATAAGTAGATGATGGGTTGCTAGAGTGACAAAAGCTTAAACCCTAGTTTATGCGTTGCTTCGTAAGGGGCTGATTTGGATCCATATGTTTCATGCTATGGTTAGGTTTACCTTAATACTTATTTTGTAGTTGCGGACGCTTGCAATAGGAGTTAATCATAAGTGGGATGCTTGTCCAAGTAAGGACAGCACCCAAGCACCGGTCCACCCACATATCAAATTATCAAAGTACCGAACGCGAATCATATGAACGTGATGAAAACTAGCTTGACGATAATTCCCATGTGTCCTCGGGAGCGCTTTTATCTATATAAGAGTTTGTCCAGGCTTGTCCTTTGCTACAAAAAGGATTGGGCCATCTTTCTGCACTTTATTTACTCTTGTTACTTGTTATCCATTACAATTTATCTTATCACAAAACTATCTGTTACCTATAATTTCAGTGCTTGCAGAGAATACCTTACTGAAAACCGCTTGTCATTTCTTTCTGCTCCTCGTTGGGTTCGACACTCTTACTTGTCGAAAAGGCTACGATAGATCCCCTACACTTGTGGGTCATCAAGACTCTTTTCTGGCGCCGTTGCCGGGGAGTGAAGCGCCTTTGGTAGGTGGAATTTGGTAAGGAAAAATTTATATAATGTGCTGAAATTTACTGTCACTTGTTACTATGGAAAGTAATCCTTTGAGGGGTTTGTTCGGGGTATCTTCACCCCGACCACTAGAGCAAAGATTTGCTCCTCAACCTACTGAACCTACTGAAAAAATGAAAATGTCTACTTTGAAATTCCTTCGGGTATGATAGAGAAACTGCTAGCTAATCCTTTTGCAGGAGATGGAACATTGCATCCCGATTTACACCTAATCTATGTGGATGAAGTTTGTGGATTATTTAAGCTTGCAGGTATGCCCGATGAGGTTATCAAGAAGAAGGTCTTCCCTTTATCTTTGAAGGGAGATGCATTGACATGGTATAGGCTATGTGGTGATATGGGATCATGGGACTACAAGCGATTGAAATTGGAATTTCATCAAAAGTTTTATCCTATGCATCTTGTTCATCGTGATTGTAATTATATATATAATTTTTGGCCTCGCGAAGGAGAAAGCATCACTCAAGCTTGGGGGAGGCTTAAGTCAATGTTATATTCATGCCCCAATCATGAGCTCTCAAGAGAAATGATTATTCAAATTTTTATGCTCGGCTTTCTGACAACAATCGCACCATGCTTGATACTTCTTGTACTGGTTCTTTTATGATGAAGACTATTGAATTCAAATGGAATTTATTGGAAATAATTAAACGCAACTCTGAAGATTGGGATCTCTACTAAGGTAAGGAGTCAGGTATAACACCTAAGTTTGATTGTGTTAAATCTTTTATGGATACCGATGTTTTCTGTAAATTTAGCACTAAATATGGAATTGACTCTGAGATAGTAGCTTCTTTTTGTGAATCCTTTGCTACTCATGTTGATCTCCCTAGGGAGAAGTGGTTTAAATATCATCCTCCCATAGAAGTAAAAGTAGTTGAACCTATTAAAGTTGAAGAAAAGACTATCACTTATAATGATCCTATTGTTCCTACTACTTATGTTGAGAAACCACCTTTTCCTGTCAGGATAAAGGATCATGCTAAAGCTTCAACTGTGGTTCATAAAAGTAATATTAGAACTTATACACCTCCCGAGCAAGTTAAAGTTGAACCTAATATTGCTATTGTTAAAGATCTCTTGGCTGATAATATCAATGGGCATGTTATTTATTTCTGGGATGAGACTGCTAGAATTGCTAAACCTGGTGCTAAAGATAAACATAGACCTGTGTTAGGCATGCATGTTATTTCTGTTAAAATAGGAGATCATTGTTATCACGACTTATGTGATATGGGTGCTAGTGCTAGTGCAATACCTATTTCTTTATATCACGAAATTATGCATGATATTGCACCCGTTGAGTTAGAAGATATTGATGTTACCATTAAGCTTGCTAATAGAGATACTATTTCACCGGTTGGGATTGTTAGAGATGTTGAGGTCTTGTGTGGGAAAGCTAAATATCCTGCTGATTTCCTTGTTCTTGGTTCCCCACAAGATAGCTTTTGTCCCATTATATTTGGTAGACCCTTCTTGAATACTGTTAATGCTAAGATAGACTGCGAAAAGGATGTTGTTACTATTGGTTTGGATGATATGTCCCATGAGTTTAATTTTTCTAAATTTTGTAGACAACCCCGTGATGAAGAATTGCCTAGTAAGGATGAAATTATTGGTCTTGCTTCTATTGTCGTGCCTCCTAGTGATCCTTTAGAACAATATTTGCTAGACCATGAAAATGATATGTTTATGAATGAAAGAAGGGAAATGGATGAAGTATTCTTTAAACAGGGACCTATTCTGAAACACAACCCGCCTGTTGAAATCCTAGGGGATCCTCCGCCGCCCAAGGGTGATCCCGTATTTGAGCTTAAACCATTACCTGACACTCTTAAATATGCTTATCTTGATGAAAAGAAGATATATCCTGCTATTATTAGTGCTAACCTTTTAGAGAAAGAAGAAGAGAAATTATTGAAAACTCCGAAGAAGCACCGAGCTGCTATTGGATATACTCTTGATGATCTTAAGGGCGTTAGTCCCACTTTATGTCAACACAAAATAAATTTGGAAGAAGATGCCAAACCAGTTATCGATCACCAAAGATGACTAAATCCTAAGATGAAAGAAGTGGTGAGAAAGGAAATATTAAAGCTATTTGAGGCAGGTATTATTTATCCCGTTGCTGATAGTCAGTGGGTAAGTCCTGTCCATTGTATCCCTAAGAAGGGACGTATTACTGTCGTTCCTAATGATAAAGATGAATTGATCCCGCAAAGAATTATTACAGGTTATAGGATGGTAATTGATTTTCGCAAATTAAATAAGGCTACTAAAAAGGATCATTACCCCTTACCTTTTATTGATCAAATGCTAGAAAGATTATCCAAACATACAAATTTTTGCTTTCTAGATGGTTACTCTGGTTTCTCTCAAATACCTGTGTCAGTTGATGATCAAGAAAAGACCACTTTTACCTGCCCTTTCGGTACTTTTGCTTACAGACGTATGCCTTTTGGTTTATGTAATGCACCTGCTACCTTTCAAAGATGCATGATGGCTATATTCTCTGACTTTTGTGAAAAGATATGTGAGGTCTTCATGGACGATTTCTCCGTTTATGGATCTTCTTTTGATGATTGCTTGAGCAACCTTGATCGAGTCTTGCAGAGATGTGAAGAAACTAATCTTATCTTGAATTGGGAGAAGTGCCACTTTATGGTTAATGAAGGTATTGTCTTGGGGCATAAAATTTCTGAAAGAGGTATTGAAGTTGATAAAGCTAAAGTTGATGCTATTGAAAAGATGCCATGTCCTAAGGACTCAAAGGTATAAGAAGTTTCCTTGGTCATGCCAGTTTTTATAGGAGGTTCATTAAGGACTTCTCAAAAATTTCTCGGCCTCTGACTATTATCTTACAAAAAGATATACCTTTTGTCTTTGATGATGATTGTGTAGAAGCATTTGAAATACTTAAGAAAGCTTTGATTTCTGCACCTATCGTTCAGCCACCTGATTGGAATTTACCCTTTGAAATTATGTGTGATGCTAGTGATTATGCTGTACGTGCTGTTCTAGGGCAAAGAGTTGATAAGAAATTAAATGTTATTCAATATGCTAGTAAAACTCTAGACAATGCCCAGAAAAATTATGCTACTACTGAAAAAGAATTCCTAGCAGTTGTATTTGCTTGTGATAAGTTCAAACCTTATATTGTTGATTCTAAAGTAACTATTCACACTGATCATGCTGCTATTAAATATCTTATGGAAAAGAAAGATGCTAAACCTAGACTTATTAGATGGGTTCTCTTGCTACAAGAATTTGATTTGCATATTATTGATAGAAAGGGAGCTGAGAACCCCGTTGCAGACAACTTGTCTAGGTTAGAAAATGTTCTTGATGACCCACTACCTATTGATGATAGCTTTCCTAATGAACAATTAAATGTCATAAATGCTTCTCGTACTGCTCCATGGCATGCTGATTATGCTAATTACATTGTTGCTAAATTTATACCACCTAGTTTCACATACCAGCAAAAGAAAAAGTTTATCTATGATTTAAGACATTACTTCTGGGATGACCCACATCTTTACAAAAAAGGAGTAGATGGTGTTATTAGACGTTGTGTGCCTAAGCATGAACAGGAACAGATCCTATGCAAGTGTCACTCCGAGGCTTATGGAGGGCACCACGCTGGAGATAGAACTGCACATAAGGTATTGCAATCTGGTTTTTATTGGCCTACTCTCTTCAAAGATGCCCGTAAGTTTGTCTTATCTTGTGATGAATGTCAAAGAATTGGTAATATTAGTAGACGTCAAGAAATGCCTATGAATTATTCACTTGTTATTGAACCATTTGATGTTTGGGGCTTTGATTATATGGGACCGTTTCCTGCCTCTAATGGGTATACACATATTTTAGTTGCTGTTGATTACATTACTAAGTGGGTAGAAGCTATTCCAACTAGTAGTGCTGATCATAACACCTCTATTAAGATGCTTAAAGAAGTTATTTTTCCGAGGTTTGGAGTCCCTAGATATTTCATGACTGATGGTGGTTCACATTTTTTTCATGGTGCTTTTCGTAAAATTCTTGCTAAGTATGATGTTAATCATAGAATTGCATCTCCATATCACCCACAGTCTAGTGGTCCAGTAGAATTGAGTAATAGAGAGCTCAAATCAATTTTGCAAAAGACTGTTAATAGATCCAGAAAGAATTGGTCCAAGAAACTTGATGATGCATTATGGGCCTATATAACTGCATATAAAAATCCTATGGGTATGTCTCATTATAAAATGGTTTATGGAAAAGCATGTCATTTACCTCTAGAACTAGAACATAAGGCATATTGAGCTATTAAAGAGCTCAATTATGATTTGAAACTTGCCGATGAGAAGAGTTTATTTGACATTAGCTCACTTGATAAATGGAGAACCCAAGCCTATGAGAATGCCAAGTTGTTTAAAGAAAAAGTTAAAAGATGGCATGACAAAAGGATACAAAAGCGTGAGTTTAATGTAGGTGACTATGTGTTGCTATTCAACTCTCGTTTAAGATTTTTTGCAGGAAAACTTCTCTCTAAATGGGAAGGTCCTTACGTTATCGAGGAGGTCTATCGTTCCGGTGCCATAAAAATCAACAACTTTGAAGGCACAAATCCGAAGGTGGTGAACGGTCAAAGAATCAAACATTATATCTCAGGTAATCCCATAAATGTTGAAACTAATATTATTGAAACCATAACCCCGGAGGAATACATAAGGGACACTTTCTAGAATGTTTCAGACCTCGAAAGGGAATAGGTACGTGGCACGGTAAGTAAACTGACTCCAAAACAGTTCTAATGGCAAATTTTCTCCATTTTGGATTATTTAGAAAAATAGGAAAATAAGAAGCAGTCCGGGAAGGACACGAGGCCTCCACGAGGGTGGAGGGCGCGCCCTACCCCCATGGGCACGCCCCCTGCCTTGTGGGCACCTCGTGCGCTCTCCGGACTCCGTTTTCTTGCATGATACGTATTTTGGTCGATAAAAATTCATTATATAATCTCCCGAAGGTTTTGACTCCTGTATCACGCAAATATCCTCTATTCTTGTTTCGAGCTGTTTTCTGTCAGAGTCGTGAAGGACATGCATCATGTCGTCCTCCTCCTCCAACAATCAGGGCAACAATGCTTGGCTGATGAAGATAGAGCTGAAGAGAGAAGAACCCAAGGAGATCAACAAAAATGATGGGATCAAGAAGACTATGGAAGATCAAGCTCCGACAACAGAAGAAGAAGACACCCTTCCACCTCTCTTTACCCCAACTGAGATCGAAGCTTTCAAGATGATTGAGTTAGCTCGTATACAAAACAAGTATCTCACACGTAAAAATATTTTGTTGAAGGAGCATATTGTCACACTCATGGGCATTATTCGCAAGTTAGAGGATCTCTTACGCTCGATGTGCGACTACCCATCATCACCACCATCTTCTTCACCAGCAAAGGAGACATAATCACATGGGTATGGGCACTCCCCTTGGAAACTGCCAATCTTGGTGGAGGTGCCCCCGTATCGTATCACCATCACACTCCTATCTTTACCATTTTTCTTAGTTCGATCCTTTTGGTATTATCTTGAGATAGTAGAATAAAGTTTTAGTAAGATCTAGTTGTGAGTTTTGCTTTATGATACCTTTATGTAATTGAGTCCGTGAGCTATATATATAATAAAGATTAGTGTTGAGTCAAGGGCTTGATTATCTTTCTATGATCTTGAGTGAATAAAACAACAAGAAAGAATAAAAAGAAATAAAGAGATCATATCGATCTTATGAAGAGTAATGAATTCACATATAAAGAGTATGATGATTAAAAGTTGTTGAGAGTTGACAAACATAGTTTTGGTCATCGTTGCAATTAATAGGGAGTAAAAAATAAAGAGAGGTTTCACATAGAAATGTACTATCTTGGACATCTTTTATGATTGTGAGCACTCATTAAAATATGACATGCTAAAGAGTTGATGTTGGACAAGGAAGACAACGTAATGGGTTATGTCGGTGTCAAAACCGGCGAATCTCGGGTAGGGGGTCCCGAACTGTGCGTCTAGGCGGATGGTAACAGGAGACAAGGGACACGATGTTTTTACCTAGGTTCGGGCCCTCTTGATGGAGGTAAAACCCTACTCCTGCTTGATTAATATTGATGATATGGGTAGTACAAGAGTCGATCTACCACGAGATCAGAGAGGCTAAACCCTAGAAGCTAGCCTACGGTATGATTGTTGTTTGTCCTACGGACTAAAACCCTCCGGTTTATATAGACACCGGAGAGGGCTAGGGTTACACAGAGTCGGTTACAATCGGAGGAGATCTACATATCCGTATTGCCAAGCTTGCCTTCCACGCCAAGGAAAGTCCCATCCGGACACGGGACGCAGTCTTCAATCTTGTATCTTCATAGTCCAAGAGTCCGGCCAAAGGTTATAGTCCGGCTATCCGGACACCCCCTAATCCAGGACTCCCTCAATAGCCCCCGAACCAGGCTTCAATGACGACGAGTCCGGCACGCAGATTGTCTTCGGCATTGCAAGGAGGGTTCCTCCTCCGAATACTTCATAGAAGATTTTGAACACAAGGACAGCGTCCGGCTCTGCAAAATAAGTTCCACATACTGCCATAGAGAGAATAGTATTTACACAAATCTAATCTGCCGACGTATTCCGTAGCGTGTCATCACACCATGGCCGAGCCTTTATTCGAATCGTTTTACTGTCCCACCTTAGTGCGTTTAGCGAGGCGGTTTCCTCGGCACGTCTTGTCGAAGCAGAGATCGTGTCCCCTTATTCCGGGATTCTCATCAATACGGGCGTGGGTAACCCAACCGTGCCATTGATTACGGCGCTTGGGAGATAAGCGAGTTTTACCAAGCTGGTGGGGACACGCAGTTTCGTCCGCCCATATAAGGGGATAAGGTTCCACCTTTCCACCCACCCCTTCTTCCTCCTTTGCTCATCCATTTTCGTGCACTCGAGCTCCAGCGCCCAAGTCCACATTCCCCACCTCAACCTTCTCCAGCCATGTCCGGAGCAGGAGGCAAGTGGATGGTCTCCTCCGTCACGGAGGGACACATCAAGAAACTGAGGAAAGCCGGATACTTGTCTGATGACATCGTGCACCGGCTCCCAGACGAGGGGCAGATCATCCCCACCCCCAGGCCCCATGAGAGGGTGGTGTTCCTCACCCATTTCCTCCGCGGACTAGGCTTCCCTCTCCACCCATTCGTCCCGGGACTCATGTTCTACTACGGCCTGGACTTCCACGATCTGGCCCCGAACTTCATCCTCAACATCTCGGCGTTCATCGTCGTGTGTGAGGCCTTCCTCTGCATCCAGCCCCACTTTGGCCTATGGCTGAAGACCTTCAATGTCAAGCCGAATATAGTGAGCGGCCGCCAAGCGGAGTGCGGAGGCGCCACGGTGGGCAAGATGCCCAACGTCCTATGGCTCGAGGGCTCCTTCGTGGAGATCATAAAGGGGTGGCAATCGGGGTGGTTCTATATCACCGAGCCGCGCGACCCTGCATGGGTCGTAGCCCCCGAGTTCCAATCCGGAATCCTACGCGGCTCACCTCCTGGAAAGAGAAGGGCCTGCCGTGGGGTAAAAAAGGAGAGCTGACCGGACTCCAAACATGCGTCCAAAACCTGGTGAGCAAGAAGCTCAAACTTGTCAATGTAGTCCAGGTCATGCTCATCCGCCGGATCCTCCCGTGCCAACAACGGGCTTTCAGCTTGTGGGAGTTCAATCTGGCCCAGCACCGAACTCTGAGCAGGCTCTTCGACACAACGTACGAAGATGCCTGGAAGGTGCTATTCAAGGGCGCCGAGGCTCCCGCATCCGCCACCGAAGATCGTGGATTCAGCGCGCAGCGTCAAGCCAGCACGGTAAGCTATTTTTACCTCTTACAGGATATTTGTCTTTCATAGTTTGACTCTATGCGGGATCTAAGCCCCCATGCCTTTGACAGGACTGCAGAGGACGATCAAACAGGTCAACTGTCCGGCTCCTTTGCCTGAAGATCCAGCGGACGCCCGCTTGGCGGAGCTGCTGGTTCCGGCACCTTACGTGGTGCCAGAGAAGAAGGCCAAGAAGAAGGCCACGGGAACCCGAAAGAGTTCCCGGTGCCCGGTGGAGTCAGACTCATCGTCCGATGACTCCGAGGCGGACTACTCCCACGAAGACGAGGAGGAGGAAAGAGAGGTTTCTTCCCCAGCAGGGGGAGAGAAGAAAAGGAAGGCCGCCCCAACTGGGGAGGCCGGAGGGTCCAAGAAAGGGAGGACCCTTCCTACGGACTACTCCACCAACGCCGATGACGGCGAAGAGGAGTGGCCGCTCAGGGCCAAGCCCCTGGCAAAATTGTAAGTATCTGGATACCAGAATGACTCATGGCGTTCCTTTATTGCACAGTATCTTCTGACGCCGAATATAATTATGCAGTATGCCCAAGGCCCGGCTCAACGTGTCGTCGAGCGGCTCCCTGGATTCATCGGACGTGAATAGTTTTTCACTTCCGACCGCTACCTCCCCTCGCCCTACGGACGACGCCGAGGTGCTATCCCAAAAGGTTCCAAGCCAGGAGGAGGTGGTCCTGGAGGCGCCGCAAGGCGACCTCCCGGACTCCAGGCGCGAAGGGGACAAAACCCCCAAGGGCTCCAAGTCCGGCCCCGGGCCGGACACCGCACCGGAACCTTCAATGGCTCTAGAGTCCGGCAGGCGGCCCCTTAGTAAGAAGGGCAAGCCTACGATGCCAGTGACCTCCGTCCAACCGGAGGCACCGGACAATTTGCTGGAGGTGCTTAATGGCGCCTCCATTGACGAGGAGCACCGCACTATTATGAGTGCGGTGATCCAGAAGGTTCAGTCCGCCAAGAGCGGGCAGACTGAAGCCTGTGCCAACCTGCTAACAGGCTTTGAGGTATGTGAAAAATATTTGAAAATGTTACCGCATAGACAGTAGCCCCTGATGCTCTGTTTGGCGTTCAGAAAGAAAAGCCAAATAGAGGATCTAATAACATTTGCAGGAGTCTAACAGAGTTAAGTCAATATGCGTATGCAGGCTTCGCTGCTGGCCTCTGCCGCACTGACTGCGGAGGTGGATGCGCTGAAGCAGAGCCTCGAGCGGTCCGAGCAAGAGCTCGGCCTTGCCAAGAAGGAGCTCGAGGAAAAAGAAGGTAAGTAATACCTTGTGGAGTATATTTAAAAAGATGCAGCTGCAAAAAATGACAGGTTCGCTATTGGTGTCCTAGGGGCCACGACTGAGGTGGCAACCCTTAAGCAAGCGCTGTCCGAGGCCGAAAAGAGGGCGGCCACGGAGCGCACCGAGTGGGAGAAGCATGAGGCGCGGGTTGGCGAGGTGCAGCAAGAGCTCCAGGCTCTCGTGAAAAAACACGAGAGTTTGGATCTTGACTCAAAGATGCGAGAGTCCGAGTTCGCGACGGCCCTTGAAAGCGCCAAATCTGCCAAGGCCGAAGCCCAGAAAGCCCTCCAGGAAGTTGAGGCGATGAAGAAGATAGCGGCGGGTAAGGCATTCTTTATGCAAAGCAAGAACGTGAAAGTGAATTACTTATTACTTACCCGAGTCCGGAGCTCTCCAGGAGCATTCACAGATTTGCCCCGTAGCGTGTCAGATGCCGCCGCTTTCTACCGGGCTGAGGAGGGCAGCTCGATGGAGAAGGTGTTCTGGTCTCAGTATGCTGAGGCCGGACACCCGGTGCCTTTGAGCGACCAGCTAAAGCAACTAGTCGAGCTCCACAAGGTGGCCGAACAGGCCATGAAGGGCCTTATAGTTCGGCTGTGGCCTGGAGAGGCCCTGCCTGGGAGCTACTTCGGGCTGGTGAGGCAGCTGGAGGACGCTTGTGCGTGGCTTGAAGTCGTCAAGCGCTCCGTCTGCATCGAAGGTGCTCGTAGGGCGCTTGCCCGCGCTAAGGTGCACTGGGGCAAGATGGATGCGGAGAAGCTTGTGAAGGACGGGCCACCGCAGGGCAAGGAGCATCGCCACCCCGAGATGTATTATGAGGGCGTCCTGAAGGGCGCCCGCCTTGTGGCGGACGAATGTTCTAAAGATGTAATATTTGAGTGAAACTTGTTTGTTTTATCCTGTGCGCTGAAAACTCGTTCATATGCGCTATGCAATGCTTGTTTTAATTTCAAATATTACCTTCTATGCGGCCGTTTATTAAGTCTGAGAGATGGCGAGTCGTCGGCTTTAGCCCCCATGCCACGAGTGCTGGGGTGTTCGGGATAAACCTGAGCACTCTTTTTCCCATTCTTGGGTCCTTTGAGGGAGGTGCTCAGCACAACGAACAAGGCAATCGGACTATAATGCGTTATCACTCTCACTTGGCCAGAGAATTCTATAATTTTAAATTTCGGCGAAGCCCCTAGTGTTCGGAAGACCGAGTTCGGGGCGCTATACACGCCTAGGCCGGACAAAGCCGACTCCTCGCTCTAAGCGGCATAAGTCTTTAGGGACTCAAAACCTCACGAACAGCGACCAACTCTCGCCCTATCATGACAGTCAGTTTTAGCTTTCTCTACTGAGGTGCTTAGCCCAGCTCAACTGGGGCACAATCGCAGTAGTTCTCCCAGCGCTACCTTAGCCGATATAGCGGAACGTAAGGTACCAAAACATGGGAGCCGGGCAAACCCAACTATTGACCAAAGACATGATTCGGAGCTGATGCATATAATGCTAAAAGTTCGGAGGGCCGCACTTGTGAAAGTGTTTGGACTTCTCACGCCCCTGGTGTATTGACCGTACCAAAGTGTACGGTTGCTAAATGTCATGACTGAACATATATATTGAAAAAGGAATGAATAGACAATGCAATAATAAGCTGAAGCTAAGCATTGTTTATTTTAAACGGCTGCTGCAAAAGCAGAACGATACAAATAGTGCGGTAAGCATGAGATGGGACTATTTAACATGTCCCCTCCAAGGGCAGGCTGCGGAATGGTATGTGAAACAGGTATACTGCTCGTTATAGAAACCACCTGAGAGTTCTATAGTGCGGCGTAGCTTTCTACTTCCCTGGTTGTTGTATCGTTTGTGCGGCAATTGTACTGCCGACCCGGTCCTCCGGAGAGTGGAGTCCTGAAAGTAAGAAACAATGACAAAAATCGGCAGCCCCAAGTGCGGTTAAGCCGTGTTTCGGGCGTGCCATGATGGTGCCCCTCCCCCTGTGCCCATGGTATTTTCAGAGCGTAATTATGTACGCGTAGCACTGATTTCACCGTTTCGCAAGGGCTGGTTTTGGGGCTGCATTGCTACGCTTGCTCGAAACGTGCCAGGCGGTCTTGTTGTAGGTTACTCCGAGCGCGCTTGACGGTGTCCGGACGTTTAATAGCCGGACTGGAGAATTGCCTTGAGAGGCTGCTTTGTACTTCCGCTGCGAGGGCCGCCGTATGCTCCTCCGTTCGGAGAGAGCGTTCGGTGTTTCCATTGACCGTAATGACTCCTCGAGGGCCTGGCATCTTGAGCTTGAGGTATGCGTAGTGCGGCACCGCATTGAACTTTGCAAATGCGGTTCGTCCGAGCAGTGCGTGATAGCCACTGCTGAACGGGACTATGTCGAAGATTAACTCCTCGCTTCGGAAATTATCCGGGGATTCGAAGACCACCTCAAGTGTAACTGAACCTGTACAGTTGGCCTTTACACCTGGTATGACACCTTTAAAGGTCGTTTTTGTGGGTCTAATCCTTGAGGGTTGTATGCCCATTTTCCGCACTGTATCCTGATAAAGCAGGTTCAGGCTGCTGCCGCCGTCCATAAGGACTCTAGTGAGGTGAAATCCGTCAATGATTGGGTCTAGAACCAATGCGGCGAATCCGCCATGGCGGATGCTAGTGGGGTGGTCCCTTCGATCAAAAGTGATCGGGCAGGAGGACCATGGGTTGAACTTTGGGGCGACTGGCTCCAACGCATATACGTCCTTGAGTGCGCGCTTTCGCTCCCTTTTGGGGATGTGGGTTGCGTATATCATGTTCACCGTCCGCACTTGTGGGGGGAAGCCCTTCTGTCCACTATTGTTCGGCGGCCGGGGCTCCTCCTCATCGTCGCTATGCAGCCCCTTGTCTCTGTTTTCCGCGTTTTACTTGCCGGCCTACTTGAACACCCAACAATCCCTGTTGGTGTGATTGGCTGGTTTTTCGGGGGCGCCATGTATCTGGCACGAGCGATCGAGTATTCGGTCCAAACTGTACGGGCCCGGAGTATTTCTTTTGAATGGCTTTTTCCGCTGACCGGGTTTAGAGCCTCTGAATCCGGCATTAACTGCCGTATCCTCAGCATTGTCGCTGTTAATGCGGCGCTTGTGCTTGTTGCGACGCGACCTGCCATTGCTGTCCTTGGTATCCGAATTACCAGGGCTCTTGGTCATGTTATTGCTATGAGCCAGCCAGCTGTCTTCTCCCGCGCAAAAGCGGGTCATGAGTGTCATGAGGGTTGCCATAGATTTCGGCTTTTCCTGTCCTAGGTGCCGGGCAAGCCACTTGTCACGGATGTTATGCTTGAAGGCTGCCAGGGCCTCTGCGTCTGGACAGTCGACGATTTGATTTTTCTTGGTTAGGAACCATGTCCAAAATTGTCTGGAAGATTCTTCTGGCTGTTGAATTATGTGGCTCAGGTCATCGGCGTCTGGTGGTCGCACATAGGTGCCCTGGAAATTGTCGAGGAATGCGGCTTCCAGGTCCTCCCAACAACCAATTGATTCTGCTAGTAAGCTGTTAAGCCAATGCCGAGCTGGTCCTTTAAGCTTGAGTGGGAGGTATTTGATGGCGTGTAGATCATCGCCACGGGCCATGTGGATATGAAGGAGATAATCCTCAATCCATACCGCAGGATCTGTTGTGCCATCGTATGATTCAATGTTTACGGGTTTGAAACCCTTTGGGATTTGATGATCCATTACTTCATCTGTGAAGCATAGTGGGTGTGCGGCACCTCTGTACTAGGCTATATCACGACGTAGCTCAAATGAGCTTTGTCTGCTGTGTTCGGCCCGGCTAGATTTACTGTATCCGGCATGACGGTTATCATCTCGTGTCGTAGGGCGCCCACACGATCCGTAGATTGATCTTGTTTGCCTTGCCCTCCAACATATCTCGCAGGTCTAGCGCGTTTCCTTGTGCCTTGGTATTTTTTGAGCGACGCCGGGGTGCGGCTTGAGTGGAGGGCCGAGGGGCCTCTCTGTCGCGGCCGCGAGGTGGCCGGTCAGCCGCATCATGCGCTGGTGATGTAGGTTTAGGTGCTTCCTCCTCTAATCAGGGTAGCAGCCTGCGCTTTGGGTAGCTCTTGGAGGGGCGTTCGAGTTCGTACTCCTCGGCCGCAAGGACTTCAGTCCATCTGTCGGCTAGCAAGTCTTGATCAGCTCTAAGCTGTTGCTGTTTTTTTCTTAAGGCTACTCGCCGTGGCCATAAGCCTGCGCTTAAAGCGTTCTTGTTCGACGGGATCCTCAGGCATGACAAATTAGTCGTCGCCGAGGCTTGCCTCGTCTTTGGAGGGAGGCATGTAATTATCATCCTCTTCCTCCTTGTTTGCCGCCCTCTCAGGGGGGCTGGCTTCTCCATCGTCCTGCGCTGAATCTTGCTGGGGGGAGTTGTCTTCGGCACTGTCCGGGGTGTTATTATCTCCCGTGCCGGTATCACCGTTTTTGCTTTGGCGGGACTTAGAGCGGCCCCGTTGATGCCGACGCTTAGGTTGCTTCTTTGAGGGGTCATCCCCCGCTGTTCCGTCGCCATTGCCTTCTTTGGGTGTATCCACCATGTATATGTCATATGATGAGGTGGCTTTCCAGTGCCCTATAGGCGCTGGTTCTTGTTCGTCTCCTACATCGTCGTCGATACCGTCGATGTCTTTGGAGTCGAAGTCTAGCATGTCGGTTAAATCATCGACAGTGGCTACAAAGTGGGTGGTGGGTGGGCGTCGAATTTCTTCATTGTCCGCATCCCAATCCTGCCGGTCATAATCCGGCCAGGACTCTCCTGACAAAGAGAAAGATCTTAGTGAATTCAGAATGTCGCCGAAGGGCGAGTGCTGAAAGATATCCACGGCGGTGAATTCCATGATCGGCGCCCAATCAGATTCGATTGGCAGGGGCGCGGAGGGCTCGGAGTCCGGAGAAGAGTCCGGCACCTTGGAGTCACGAGCTTCGTAGAGGATAAGGCTGGTGTTCGGCTCGATCGCCATAGAGATTGCGGCCCCTGAGGTGGGGTCTAGCCACCCGTCCTCGATCGGCGCGGTTGGCTCCGAGCTAAGGGTCGGAGCAGATACGGGTGTGGCCTCCAGGGCACTGTTCGGCGGCAGAGCTAAATCATGCCCATCGTGACAGTGCGGCGCGCTCGGCTGTGGCTCGAATCCGTCGAAGATCAAGTCTCCGCGGATGTCCGCCGTGTAGTTCAAACTTCCAAATCTGACCTGATGGCCAGGGGCGTAGCTTTCAATCTGCTCCAGATGGCCAAGCGAATTGTCCCGCAGTGCAAAGCCGCCGAATACGAAGATCTGTCCGGGGAGAAAAGTCTCACCCTGGACCGCATCGCTGTTGATGATCGGAGGAGCCATTGGGCCCAAAGATGACGACACAGAGGAACTCTCAATGAAAGCACCAATGTCGGTGTCAAAACCGGCGGATCTCGGGTAGGGGGTCCCGAACTATGCGTCTAGGCGGATGGTAACAGGAGACAAGGGACACGATGTTTTTACCCAGGTTCGGGCCCTCTCGATGGAGGTAAAACCCTACTCCTGCTTGATTAATATTGATGATATGGGTAGTACAAGAGTGGGTCTACCACGAGATCAGAGAGGCTAAACCCTAGAAGCTAGCCTATGGTATGATTGTTGTTCGTCCTACGGACTAAAACCCTCCGGTTTATATAGACACCGGAGAGGGCTAGGGTTACACAGAGTCGGTTACAATCGGAGGAGATCTACATATCCGTATTGCCAAGCTTGCCTTCCACGCCAAGGAAAGTCCCATCCGGACACGGGACGAAGTCTTCAATCTTGTATCTTCATAGTCCAATAGTCCGGCCAAAGGTTATAGTCCGGCTATCAGGACACCCCCTAATCCAGGACTCCCTCAGGTTATGTTTCCTTATATCTAAGATAAAGTATATTGTCATGGATCGTCCAACATGTTGAGCTTGCCTTTCGCCCTCATGCTAGCCAATTCCTTGCACTATGTAGAGATACTACTTGTGTTTCCAAATATCCTTAAACCTAGTTTTGCCATGAGAGTCCACCATATCTACCTATGGATTGAGTAAGATCCTTCAAGTAAGTTGTCATTGGTGCAAGCAATAAAAATTTCTCTCTAAATATGTATGACTTATTAGTGTCGGAGAAAATAAGCTTTATATGATCTTGTGATGTGGAAGAAAAAAAAACGACGAACTGCATAATAAAGGTCCATATCACAAGTGGCGATATAAAGTGACGTTCTTTCGCATTAAGATTTTGCGCATCCAACCCTGAAAGCGCATGACAACCTCGGCTTCCCTCTGCGAAGGGTTTATCTTTTACTATTTTCTTCTACTTTATGCAAGAGTCATGGTGATCTTCACCTTTCCTTTTTACATTTTATCCTTTGGTAAGCACAGTGTGTTGGAAAGATCCTGATATATATATATATATCCAATTGGATGTAAGTTAGCATGGGCTATTATTGTTGACATTACCCTTGAGGTAAAAGGTTGGGAGGTGAAACTATAAGCCCCTATCTTTCTCTGTGTCCGATTAAAACTTCGTAACCACAAGTATTGCGTGAGTGTTAGCAATTGTGAAAGACTAAATGATAGTTGAGTATGTGGACTTGCTGAAAACCTCTTGTATTGACTCTTTCTGATGTTACGATAAATTGCAATTGCCTCAATGACTGAGATTATAGTTTGTTAGTTCTCAATGAAGTTTCTGATTCATACTTGATATTGAGAATAGATTGTTACTTTGGCATAAGAAATAATATGACAAAATCCATATATGTTGTTGTTATAAGAATGATCATGATGCCCTCATGTCCGTATTTTATTTTATCGACACCTCTGTCGGTGTCAAAACCGGCGGATCTCGGGTAGGGGGTCCCGAACTGTGCGTCTAAGGCGGATGGTAATAGGAGGCGGGGGACACAATTTTTACCCAGGTTCGGGCCCTCTCGATGGAGGTAATACCCTACTTCCTGCTTGATTGATCTTGATGATATGAGTATTACAAGAGTTGATCTACCACGAGATCGTAGAGGCTAAACCCTAGAAGCTAGCCTATGATTGTGATTGTTCTTCTACGGACTAAACCCTCCGGTGTTTATAGATACCGGAGGGGGCTAGGGTTACACAGAGTCGGTTACAAGGGAGGAGATCTACATATCCAAACTGTCAAGCTTGCCTTCCACGCAAGGGAGAGTCCCATCCGGAAACGGGATGAAGTCTTCAATCTTGTATCTTCATAGTCCAATAGTCCGACCAAAGTATATTGTTCGGCAGTCCGAGGACCCCCTAATCTAGGACTCCCTCAGTAGCCCCTGAACCAGGCTTCAATGATGATGAGTCCGGCGCGCAGATTGTCTTCGGCATTGCAAGGCGGGTTCTTCCTCCGAATACTCCATAGAAGATTTTGAACACAAGGATCGTGTCCGGCTCTGCAAAACAAATTCCGCATATCACCGTAGAGAGTACAATATCCCACAAATCTAATCTGCCGACAAATTTCTTAGCGTGACATCACGCCACGGCGCGGTCATTATTCGAACCGTTTTTCTCAACTAGCAATTGCACATATTGCGAGGCAGTTTTCTTGGCATGTCTTGTCAAAGCATAGATCATGTCCCCTTATCACGGGATTCTCATCAATACGGGTGTGGGTAACCCAACCGCGCCATCAATCACGGCGCTTGGGGAATAAGCGAGTTTACCAGGCAAGTGGGGAGGCGCAGAATCCCTGCTGCCTTTATAAGGGAATAAGGACTCCCTTTCGCACCCACGCTTTCCTCTTCGTGATCCATTCCCCTCCGCTCGAGCTCCAGCGCCCGAGCGTTCATCTTTTCCGCCCACAGGGGTCTTCCAAAAATTTCCAGAACCGGAGCAGGAGGCAAGTGGATGACCTCTACCGTCCGGGAGAAGGATATCAAAAAGCTTCGGGAGGTCGGGTATCTGGCCAAGAAAATCGGCCACCGTCTCCCGACGGCGGGATAGATCGTCCCTACTCCGGAACCCCACGAGAGGGTTGTATTCCTCCCTCACTTTGTCCGCGGGCTAGGGTTTCCCCTCCACCCATTCATTCACGGCATCATGTATTATTACAGGATCGATTTTCACGATCTATCCCCTAATTCCTTCCTCAACATCTCGACATTCATCGTCGTGTGCGAGGCCTTTCTCCGCATCTCGCCACACTTCGGCTTATGGCTGAAGATCTTTAATGTGAAGCCCAAGGTAGTGAGCAGCGAGCATGCCGAGTGCGGGGGTGCTATGGTGAGCAAGATGCCCAACGTCACATGGCCAACAGGTACCTTTAGTGATTCCATCAAGGAGTGGCAGCAACAATGGTTTGATATCACTGAGCCGCACGACACGAAATGGGCTGCTGCTCTCGAGTTTCGATCCGGAGCCCCTCTGCGGCTTACGTCCCTGGTAAAGAAGGGCCTGAACTGGTCTTCATCCGACGAACTGTCGGTGCTCTAGACGCGCGTTAAAGATATGGAGGACAAGAACATCGAACTTGTCAATGTAGTCCAGGTGATGTTAGTTCGCCGGATCCTGCCTTGTCAACACCGGACTTGCAATCTATGGGAATTCGATCCGGCTAAGCACCAGACCCTGCGAGAGCTCTTTGGCTCTTCGCACAAAGATATCTGGAAGGTGCTTTTCAAGTCCGGCAAATCATGGCCGGACTCAGCCGGGGACCGCGGGTACCAATTGTCCCGCCCTGCAAGCTCGGTAAGTCATCATACGTTTTATCCGCATAACCTAAGGGAAATGCTTGATGTGTTTTCCACAACTCTCCTAGGGCTGGACAAAGAAGGCGGAGCAGATCCACTGTCCGGCCCTGCTGCCCGAAGAACCGGCCGACTCACTTCTAACGAAGATGCTGGTCCTGGCGCCTTAGAAGGTTCTGAAGAAGAAGGCCGAGAAGGAGTCCAAAAAGACCCGGGGTGGCCCTCGTCGCCGCAGCACTTCGGACACAATATCCGAAGGCTCCAATGCCCGTTCTGCCTCCGAAGAGGACGAGGAGGAAGATGAATCCCCAGCGGTGGGAAGAAAGAAAAGGACGACCTCCATACACTTGGAGGCCGAGTCGACTAAAAGGGGAAAAACTCCTTTTCCGGAAGAGTCCACTGCTGCCGCCGACAGCAGCCCGGCATGGGATCCCAGGGCCTAGCCCCTGGTGAACTTGTGAGTATATAAAATCCGAACATGTTTATGCGTCGAGACTCATCATGGCATAATATTTTAACCTAAGCCATATTTTTTGTAGTCCGGCGAGGTCCCGCACTGAACAATCCTCATCAGAGGATTTGCTGAGCTCGGATGCTATGGAGAGCAGGACGCCCCCGAAGGCCCCTTCCCGCAGATATGTGAATAACACCGAGGCTTCGTCCCTGTAGGACCCCGGCCAAGGAGGGGGGGGGGGAATCGTGAAGGCGGCGCCTGGAGGTCAGACTTCAGGGGCCGGAGACATGGGGGAGAAGATTCCCATGGGAGTCGACGGCGGGGGCCATCCTGAATTCGGCCCCCAGCTGGACGTAGTTCCGGAGACCAATACGGCCCCAGAATCGAGCTCGCGGCCTCCCTCGGCTGGAGGGGGCGTGCCTGTTCCACCGGCAACCTCTGTCCAACCAGAGGTGCCGGATGTTTTGTTGGCGGCGCTGAAGAGCGCCTCCATCGTCGATGAACACCGTTCCCTTATGGGTGCGGTGATTGAGAAGATTCAGTCTGCTGAGAGTGGACTGAATGAAGCCTGTGTCATCCTTATAAGAGGCTTTGAGGTATGTTTTATGAGGTTTCAAAGAGTGTCATGGTATGGATGGTAGCCCCTGATACACTGTTCGGGGAAAGAAAGAACCGGACAGAGGATCAAATTTATGTTCGCAAGAAAACTCACTTGATGACATCTATCTCTCTTCTTTTATAAGCAGGCGTCTGTAGCGGCTGATGCCTCTCATACTGTGGAGGTCTCCGGACTGAATCAAAGTCTGGAGCAGGCCAAAGAAGATCTTGGCCAGTTGAAAAGGCAGTTGGGAGATAAACAAGGTATGCGCAAGTCTTGTTCGCGTTTATTGCGAACGAATTTCTAGTATGATAAAATATGTTTCATGATTTGCGCTAGGGATGATGACCGAAGTCGAGGCTCTTAAAAAGGCTGTGGCCGAGGCTGAGGAAAAAGCAGCCGCAGAGCAGGTTCTTCATGAGAAGCACGAGGCCAGGGTTATTGAAGCTGAGCAGGAGCTTCAAGAGGCCGTGAAGAAATGCGAGACCTTGAAGCAGAGTTTAACGGAGAAAGAATCCGAACTCACCAAGGCTCATCAGGCCCGAGCGATGCCCGGGGGGAAACCCAAAGCACCCTACAGGAGATCCAAGAGTCGAGGAAGATCGCGGCGGGTAAGGCTTTTTTCCATGTAAAGCAAGTATTTGAGGAGAAAATCATGTTTCTAATTTTGAATTCGGAATTATCCAGGGGTATGTGCGGAGCTGCCCCGTAGCATATCGGATGCCGCCCAATTCTACCGAGCCGAAGAAAGGAACACTGCGGATAAGCTCTTCTGGTCGCAGTACCTAGCACCGAATTATCCGGTGCCTTTTGCCAATCAGCTGAAACAGCTGATCGAACTGCATAGGGTGGCGGAACTGGCCATGAAGGATTTGATTATCCGGCTATGGCCCACCGATCCGATTCCAAGCAGCTACTTCGGGCTCGTGAAGTGGCTTGTAAGTGCCTGCCCTTGACTTGACGTCATCAAGCAGTCGGTCTGTATAGAGGGTGCGCGAATGGCCTTCGCCCGCGCAAAGGTGCATTGGGGGAAGATGGATGCTGAAAAGCTGATGACCGAGGGACCGCCAGAGGGGAAGGAGCACCGCAAGCCCAAATTATATTATGAAAGTGTTCTGAAAGGATCCTACCTTGCAGCGGAGCTATGCACTAAGGACGTTATATTCCCATGAATGCAAATCATGTTGTCCTTTGTAATGTTTGAACAAGGTCATTTCTATTGCCTGTTATATGAAAGTTTATCCTCCTGCACGGCCGTTTTATAGATTAATCCTGAGTGTTGGCCAGTCGTCGGCTTCTGCCCCCACGTAGGAAGTACGGGGGTGTTCGGGATAAACCTAATCACTCTTTATCCCAGTTTTGGGTCCTTCGAAGGAGGTGTTTAGCACAACGAACCAGGCAATCGGACTACAGGGGTTTATCACTCTCACTTAGCCATAGGAGCTTTAGGAAAGGAAGGTAGACACAGCCCCTGGTGCTCGGAAGACCGCACGAGGGGATCTATAAGCACCTGATCGAAAAAAAAACCGATCCATCGCACGCTGCATTAGTTATGGCATTATGCGGGAGAAATCCTTAAAGATTTTACAACCTCTCGAACAGCTGACCAGCTCTCGCCGTATCATGACAGTCAGTTTTCGGCTTTCTCTACTGAGGTGCTCGTCCGGAAGAACCGGGACACAATCGCAGTAGTTCTCCCTGTGCCGCCTTAGCCAATATAGCGGAACGTAAGGTAGCAAAACATGGGAGCCGGGCAAACCCAACATTTGACCCAAGACATGATTCGGAGCTAATGCATATAATGCTATAAGTTCGGGGTGCCGAAATTCCATGAAGGTGTTCGGACTTTATTGCCGTATTATGGGTAAAGCAAAGCCCGTGGCATATTTAAGGCATATCGTGATGTACGGATGCTACTTGAGAAAAGAATTTCAATAAGAAATAATCAGCAGATAAGCGTCATATAAATCCACATGTTGTATTTGAATAGCACGTCGATTCGTATGAGTACAAATAATGAGATAAAAAGGGGTATGACTATGGAACCTACTGAGACCAGGGGGAAGAAGCTGTGTGCGGAACCGGAGTATAGTCAGATGGTCATCGCGGGGAATATCTAAGGATTCCCTTGTGCGTTCGAACTGCTTCCATGTCACCTGTCCTGGTCGGCGCAAAGGTGAACCTGCGAAAAAGATGTAAGAAATGTTTGTGTGCCGGAGAGCGGTTGAGCCGCGGTATGTGGCATGTCCTGGCCTTTGCCGGAGTGTTTAATTGAGCTCTGGACGAGCCGGGCTATCCTGCCGCGAAGTAGGTCAAAGTCCTTTGGCGGTGTCCGGGAGCCTGGCCGTCGACTCGAGGTTCGGCTGAAAGGTGCCGCTCGCTGCTTCTGCTGTTAAAGTAGCCATATACTCTTTGGTACCGAGGGAAAGTTCGGCCTTGCCATTAACCATGATGACGCCGCGTGGATCGGGCATCTTGAGCTTACGGTAGGCATAATGTGGCACCGCGTTGAATCGAGCGAACGCGGTTCGTCCGAGCAGTGCCTGATAATCACTGCGAAAGGGGACAATGTCGAAGATTAACTCTTCGGCATGGTGATTGTCTGGTGATCCGAAGACTACCTCAAGGGCGATGGAGCCTGTACAGCGGGCCCCCACACCTGGTGTAATACCTCGAAAGGTGGCTTTTGTGGGTTTGATCACTGAATGATCGATGCCCATCTTGCGCACTGTGTCCTGGTAAAGCAGGTCTAGACTCCTGCCTCCGTCCATAAGGACTCGTGTGAGCTGGAACCCGTTAATTATTGGGTCGAGGATTAGTGTGGCTAGATTGCCCTGATTAGTGTTAACCGGACGATCCGTGCGGCTGAAGGTGATCAGCCCTAGTTTATATTGTGGGACGACCATTTCCATTAAGTCGACATCCCTAAGGGTGCGCCTCCGGTCCGGGTTGGGAATGTGGGTGTTGTTTACCACATTCACCATTTGGATTTGCGGGAGAAATTTCTTTTGACCTCCTGTATTCGGTGATCTGGGATCCTCGTCGCCATCATCGCTTTGAGATCCCCCATCTTTGTTTTTGGCGCCTGACCTGCCGACTTGTTTGAAGACCCAGCATTCTCTGGTGGTATGATTGGCTGGCGTTCCTGGGGTGCCATGAATTTGGCATTGGCGGTCGATTATGCGGTCCAGACTGGACGAACCCGAATTGTCATTTTTGAGTGGCCCTTTCCACTCACCGGACTTAGAGCCACTAAATCCGGCATTGACTGCCGTATCTTCGGCGTTTTCACCATTTCTGCGGCGCTTGTGTTTGTTGCGCCGAGGTTTGCCGTTGCTATCTCTGGCCTCTGATGTGCCATGGTTGCTTGTTGTGTTGTTGCTACGGGCCAACCAGCTATCCTCGCCCGCGCAAAAGCAGGTCATGAGTGTCATGAGGGCTGCCATGGATTTTGGCTTCTCTTGGCCGAGATGTCGGGCAAGACATTCGTCATGGATGTTATGTTTAAAGGCTGCTAGGGCTTTGGCATCCGGACAGTCTACAATTTGGTTCTTTTTAGTTAGGAACCGAGTCCAGAATTTCCTGGCTGACTCTCCGGGCTGTTGTATTATGTGACTTAAATCATCAGCATCCGGTGGTCGCACATAAGTGCCCTGGAAGTTGTCCAGGAATGTGTCTGCCAGGTTCTCCCAACTTCCGATGGAGTTTGCTGGCAAGCTATTCAGTCAATGCGAGCCGGTCCTTTGAGTTTTAGCGGGAGATACTTGATGGCGTGTAGATCATCCCCGCGGGCCATGTGAATGTGGAGGAAAAAATCCTCTATCCATACTGCGGGGTCTGTAGTACCATCATATGATTCAATGTTCATGGGTTTAAACCCTTCTGGGAATTCATGATCCATTACTTCATCGGTGAAGCATAGGGAGTGTGCGGCGCCTCTATGCCGGGCTATGTCACGACGTAGTTCATACGAGTCTTGTCTGCTGTATTCGGCCCGGCCGGATTTGCTTTTAGTATATCCGGCGTGACGGTCGTTGTCACGCATTGGGGGGCGCCCTCGTGATCCGTAGATCAATCTTTATGTCCTTCTTTGTTTTCCAATACGTCTCGCAGGTCCTACATGTTGCCCCGGGCCTTGGTGTTTTTGTTTGACTGGCGACGGGGTTCGGGCTGGACTTCGGGCTGATATGCCGCTCTGTCTCGGCCACGAGGTGGCCGATCAGCCGCATCATACGCTGGTAGTGTAGGTTTTAATGCTTCCTCCTCAAGTTGGGGTAGCAACCTGCGCTTTGGGTAACTCTTGGTTGGGCGCTCGAGTTCGTATTCCTCGGCTGCCAGGACCTCGGTCCATCTATCCGCTAGCAGATCTTGGTCAGCTTGAAGCTGCTGCTGTTTTTTCTTCAGGCTTTTTGCTGTGGCTATAAGCCGGCGCTTGAAGCGCTCCTGCTCGACGGGATCCTCAGGCACGATAAATTCTTCGTCGCCGAGGCTCATCTCGTCTTCGGAGAGGGACATGTAAGTGTCATCCTCTGTTCCTTAGGAGGTGATTGTCTTCGTCTTCGGCACTATCTACAGCGTTATTATCTCTTGTGCCAATATCACTACTTTTGCTATGGTCGGGCTTAGAGCGGCGCCGCTGACGTCGGTGCTTGGATTTCTTATGAGAGGGATTATCCTTCGTTGCCTTATTGCCATCGCTTTCTTTGGGGGCGTCCACCATGTATACATCATATGATGAGGTGGCAGTCCAGCACCCTGTGGGCGGTGGTTCCTGTTCGTCTCCTGCATCGCCGTCCATACCGTCGATGTCTTCGGAGCTGAAATCGAGCATGTCGGTTAAGTCTTCGGCAGTGGCTATTAAGTGGGTGGTGGGTGGAGAACGAATTTCTTCGTCGTCCGCTTCCCACTCAAGCCGGATATAATTCGGCCAGGGGTCTCCTGACAAGGAGAGAGACCTTAATGAATTTAGCACGTCGCCCAGGGGCGAGCGCTAAAAGATATCCGCGGAGGGAAACTCCATGATCGGTGCCCAATCAGATTCTATAGGCACGGATGCAGGCGGTATGGAGCCCGTGGCCGGGGACGAATCCAAGTGTCCGGCAACACAGGTCTCATAGGAGGTGAAGTCAGCATTCGGCTCCATCGCCGCTGAGTGCGCGGCCTCTGTGGCGGGGTCCATCCACCCGTCCTCGGACGGCGCGCTCTGCTCCGGATTGAGGGCCGGAGTGGCCATAGGTGTGATCTCCTGAACACTGTCCGACGGCAGAGCTAAGTCATGCTCGTCATGACTGTGCGGCGCACCTGTCATGGGCTCGAATCCGTTGAATATCAAGTCTCCGTGGATGTCGGCAGTATAGTTCAAGCTTCCAAACCTGACCTGATGGCCAGGGGCGTAGCTCTCGATCTGCTCCAGATGCCCAAGCGAGTTGGCCCGCAGTACGAAGCCACCGAATACGAAGATTTGTTCGGGGAGGAAAACCTCACCCTGGATCGCATCATTGCCGATGATCGAAGGGGCCATCAAGCCTTGTTGTGACGGCACAGTGGAACTCTCAATGAAAGCACCAATGTCGGTGTCAAAATCGGCGGATCTTGGGTAGGGGGTCCCGAACAGTGCGTCTAAGGCGGATGGTAACAGGAGGCGGGGGACACAATGTTTACCCAGGTTCGGGCCCTCTTGATGGAGGTAATACCCTATTTCTTGCTTGATTGATCTTGATGATATGAGTATTACAAGAGTTGATCTACCACGAGATCGTAGAGGCTAAACCCTATAAGCTAGCCTATGATTGTGATTGTTCTTCTACGGACTAAACCCTCCGGTTTATATAGACATCGGAGGGGGCTAGGGTTACACAGAGTCGGTTACAAGGGAGGAGATCTACATATCCGAACTGCCAAGCTTGCCTTCCACGCAAAGGAGAGTCCCATCCGGACACGGGACGAAGTCTTCAATTTTGTATCTTCATAGTCCAACAGTCCGGCCAAAGTATATAGTCCGGCAGTCCGAGGACCCCCTAATCCAGGACTCCCTCAACCTCTATCTCTAAACATGTGGACATATTCATCGTTATCGGCTTCCGCTTGAGGACAAGTGAGGTCTAAGCTTGGGGGAGTTGATACGTCCATTTTGCATCATGCTTTTATATCGATATTTATTGCATTATGGTCTGTTATTACACATTATGTCACAATACTTATGCCTATTCTCTCTTATTTTACAAGGTTTACATGAAGGAGAATGCCGGCAACTGGAATTCTGAGCTGTAAAAGGAGCAAATATTAGAGACCTATTCTGCACAACTCCAAAAGTCCTGAAACTCCACAGAAGTTATTTTTGGAAATAATAAAAAATACCGAGCGAAGAAAATACCAGAGGGGGCCCACACCCTGGCCACAAGGGTGGGGGCGCGCCCTACCCCCCTGGGCGCGCCCCCCTGCCTCGTGGGCCCCCTGGTGGCCCTCCGGTGCCCATCTTCTGCTATATGTAGTCTTTCGTCCGAGAAAAAAATCAGAAAAAGCTTTGGGGACGAGACTCCGCCGCCACGAGGCGGAACCTTGGCGGAACCAATCTAGGGCTCTGGTGGAGCTGTTCTGCTGGGGAAACTTCCTTCCGGTAGGGGGAAATCACCGCCATCGTCATCACCAACGATACTCTCATCGGGAGGGGGTCCATCTTCATCAACATCTTCACCAGCACCATCTCCTCTCAAACCCTAGTTCATCTCTTGTATCCAATTCTTGTCTCTAAGTCTGAGATTGGTACTTGTAGGTTGCTAGTAGTGTTGATTACTCCTTGTAGTTGATGCTAGTTGGTTTATTTGGTGGAAGATCATATGTTCAGATCCATTATGCATATTAATACCCCCTATGATTATGAACATGAATATGCTTTGTGAGTAGTTACGTTTGTTCCTGAGGACATGGGAGAAGTCTTGCTATTAGTAGTCATGTGAATTTGGTATTCGTTCGATATTTGATGAGATGTATGTTGTCTCTCCTCTAGTGGTGTTATGTGAACGTCGACTACACACCACTTCACCATTGTTTGGGACTAGAGGAAGGCACTGGGAAGTAATAAGTAGATGATGGGTTGCTAGACTGACAGAAGCTTAAACCCTAGTTTATGCGTTGCTTTGTAAGAGGCTAATTTGGATCCATATGTTTCATGCTATGGTTAGGTTTACCTTAATACTTCTTTTGTAGTTGCGGATGCTTGCAATAGGAGTTAATCATAAGTGGGATGATTGTCCAAGTAAGGACAGCATCCAAGCACCGGTCCACCCACATATCAAATTATCAATGTACCGAACGTGAATCATATGAATGTGATGAAAACTAGCTTGACGATAATTCCCATGTGTCCTCGGGAGCGCTTTTCTCTATATAAGAGTTTGTCCAGGCTTGTCCTTTGCTACAAAAAGGATTGGGCAATCTTGCTGCACTTTATTTACACTTGTTACTTGTTACCCGTTACAATTTATCTTATCACAAAACTATCTGTTACCTATAATTTCAGTGCTTGCAGAGAATACCTTACTGAAAACCGCTTGTCATTTCCTTTTGCTCCTCGTTGGGTTCGACACTCTTACTTATCGAAAAGGCTACGATAGATCCCCTACACTTGTGGGTAATCAGTGGTCGTCTTTCTTTGTTAAACCAAAATCTTCAAGGACTATCTCTCATGTGTACACTAGTAAGCACATTAGTCCCTTAACCCATTTGCACTTACAGTTATCAATCGGTTTAATTCGAGGATCAAGGCACTAAACAATGACATAAACTCCTAAATGATCAATAGGCATGTCAACATTTTTTGTTGATATCACCCTATGAAGGGTTGACGATGCCCACCCAGCGGTGCTGCAAGTGATATGACCTCCCTTCAAGTACTTAGGATCCATGAAGATAGGGAAGTTTAAGTGGTGTATGCCCATAGAGGATGAATTCATAATGATTCCAAAATCATCTACATTAATAGAATTGGTACCCGATGCCTGGCCGAAGGTGAACAAGAACATGTTCCTGCTAAGTTGCTGACATATCGCACCCTCTCTATGGCACCAAATACTCCCCAAAGTGTCATCTACATATGCAACCTTCTCCAAAATGGAGTGAAATGCCCCGCCAATCCATGAACTCGGATAGAAATCACAGTCTAGTCCATAAACTCAAAAATCACACAATTTAATCCACAAACTTGTTTAATTGATACACTTTGATCCAAAAACTGCTCAGAGATGCGTTTCTGCAAATGTTTCTGTTTTTTGTGCGGGGGTTCTCAGCCAAAATACATTTCTCTCTCGAATGATGTCCACAAGTGTGTCAGGTGTGTTGGAAATATTAACACATTTTCGACTAATCTAATCCACGAGTAAATGATAAGCATGGCAAATACGGTATGCATCTCATACCGAATCCTAAGCATGTGACACTAGTAGAAAAGGGGGCAATGGTCCAGGCCGGGTCAGCCCATAAGTCCCGGTTCAGTCCAGAACCGGGACCAATGGGGGCATTGGACCCGGTTCATTAGACCAGGGGGCCGGCCGGGCCACGTGGGCCATTGGTCCAGGTTCGTCTGGACCTTTTGGTCCTGGTTGGTGGGACGAACCGGGACGAATGGGCCTGGCTCCTGGCCCACCACCATTGGTCCCGGTTGGTGGCCTGAACCGGGACCAAAGGCTGCCCTTTAGTCCCGGTTCATGCCACGAACCGGGACCAATGAGGTGCCTATATATACCCTCGCCCGCGAGCAGAGCACTCCAGTGCTCTGTTTTTCTCTGGCTGGCGAGGGGAGGGGTTTGTGGTGCTCTAGCTCACCTCCTATGCACATGAGGTGTTCAATGAAATGCCCGAGCCACAGTAGTTAAGCTTTCTCCTCTCAAAGCTTGACCTCAAAGCTCCATTTTCCTCGAGATTTGTCTAGATTTAGCGGTCCATCACGCCCCACCCCCGTCTTCACCGTCGTCGATCACCCGCGCCGATCTCATCACCGACACCACCGTGGTGAGCCTCTTGTTCTTATCTTCTTTCTGAAAGGAAAAATATTCTTACTTGTATGTTTAGATAGATACTTGTATCAATTTTCTTACTTTTATTATTGCATCTTATATAGTGCGATGGTTTTGGTATCCGCCCCCGTCGGCCCTTGTCCTGTCCATGATTCGGATGTGGTATATATATTATCTTTATAACTATTGGTTCATTTATTGTTTATGAAAATTACGCGGACCAACGTGACATAGATTTTATTTATCTAGGATGTATGTGAACCGGAAATTCCAACCGATCCTATTGTCGAGAGGTTAAATTTAGTTGAAGAAGAAAACAATTTCTTGAAGGAAAAAATAAAAAAAATTGAGGAGGAGAAGATGATATTGGAGTTGCATGTTGCGGATGTCGTCGATGATCACAAGCTCAAGACGGATGCAATGTGCTTGAAGATTAGAAAGATTAGAAAATATGCCATTCATACCGAGGCTTGGTATCATTATGCCGTTGGATCAATTGTTACCTTGGTTGCGATTATGATCGCCTTTGTTTTCGCATTTAAATGTTTTACATAGTTTCAATGTATGGTTTAATTAATTAGATGCTCTGGAGAGTTATATGTTGTTAGATGAGAACTATGTATGTACTTTGGTTTTAATGTGATGATGAACTTCTATTAATTTGGACACTTAATTATATATAATGCACGCAGATGAACCGGCAATGGATGTACGGTGACAGACACACCTCCGAGTACATTAAGGGCGTGCATGAGTTTCTCGATGCGGCTGAGGCAAACAAGCAGAATGGTTTTATGTATTGTAGATGCACTAAATGTGGGAATACGGTGTCTTACTCTAACCGAAAAATCGTTCACACCCACCTGCTTTACAAGGGTTTCATGCCACACTATAATGTTTGGACGAGGCACGGAGAAATAGGGGTTATGATGGAAGACGACGAAGAAGAAGAGTACAATGACAACTATGTGCACCCTGAATACCGTGATGCTGCAACGGGGGGAGCTGGTGAAGATCAAGAGGAACCAGACGATGTGCACAATGATGCTACAACGGGTGAAGCTGCTGAAGATCAAGAGGAACCAGACGATGTGCCCGATGATGATGATCTCCGCCGGGTCATTGTCGATGCAAGGACGCAATGCGAAAGTCAAAAGGAGAAGTTGAAGTTCGATCGCATGTTAGAGGATCACAAAAAAGGGTTGTACCCCAATTGCGAAGATGGCAACACAAAGCTCGGTACCATACTGGAATTGTTGCAGTGGAAGGCAGAGAATGTTGTGCCTGACAAAGGATTTGAGAAGCTACTGAAAATATTGAAGAAGAAGCTTCCAAAGGATAACGAATTGCCCGACAGTACATACGCAGCAAAGAAGGTCGTATGCCCTCTAGGATTGGAGGTGGAGAAGATACATGCATGCCCTAATGACTGCATCCTGTATGCGGTGCATTGCGGTATAAGATCAGACGAGATGACCCTGGTGATGTTCACGGCGAGCCCCACAGGAAGAGGGTTCCTGCGAAGGTGATGTGGTATGCTCCTATAATACCACGGTTGAAACGTCTGTTCAGAAACGGAAAGCATGCCAAGTCGATGCGATGGCACAGTGAGGACCGTAAGAAAGATGGGAAGTTGAGAGCACCCGCTGACGGGTCACAGTGGAGAAAAATCATGAGAAAGTACTGGGATGAGTTTGCAAAGGACCCAAGGAACGTATGGTTTGCTTTAAGCGCGGATGGCATTAATCCTTTCAGGGAGCAGAGCAGCAAGCACAGCACCTGGCCTGTGACTCTATGTATGTATAACCTTCCTCCTTGGATGTGCATGAAGCGGAAGTTCATTATGATGCCAGTTCTCATCCAAGGCCCTAAGAAACCCGACAACGACATTGATGTGTACCTAAGTCCATTAGTTGAAGAACTTTTACAGCTGTGGAATGGAAATGGTGTACGTACGTGGGATGAGCACAGACAAGAGGAATTTAACCTAAAGGCGTTGCTGTTCGTGAACATCAACGATTGGCCCGCTCTCAGTAACCTTTCAGGACAGACAAACAAAGGATACCACGCATGCACACACTGTTTAGATGACATTGAAAGTATATACCTGGACAAATGCAGGAAGAATGTGTACCTGGGCCATCGTCGATTTCTTCCGACCAACCATCAATGTTGAAAGAAAGGCAAGCATTTCAAAGGCAAGGCATATCACCGGAAGAAGCCCGCCATGCGTACCGGTGATCACGTACTTGCTATGGTCAATGATTTACACATAATCTTTGGAAAGGGTCCCGGCGCACTAGCTGTTCCGAATGACGCTGAGGGACACGCACCCATGTGGAAGAAGAAATCTATATTTTGGGACCTACCCTACTGGAAAGACCTAGAGGTCCACTCTTAAATCGACATGATGCACGTGACGAAGAACCTTTGCGTGAACCTGCTAGGCTTCTTGGGCGTGTATGGAAAGACAAAAGATACACCTGAGGCACGGGAGGACCTGCAACGTTTGCACGAAAAAGACGGCATGCATCCAAAGCAGTATGAAGGTCCTGCCAGCTACGCTCTTATGAAAGAAGAGAAAGAAATCTTCTTTGAATGCCTGCTCAGTATGAAGGTCCCGACTGGCTTCTCGTCGAATATAAAGGGAATAATAAATATGCCAGAGAAAAAGTTCCAGAACCTAAAGTCTCATGACTACCATGTGATTATGACGCAACTGCTTCCGGTTGCATTGAGGGGGCTTCTACCGGAAAACGTCCGATTAGCCATTGTGAAGCTATGTGCATTCCTCAATGCAATCTCTCAGAAGGTGATCGATCCAGAAATCGTACCAAGGCTAAGGAGTGATGTGGCACAATGTCTTGTCAGTTTCGAGCTGGTGTTCCCACCATCCTTCTTCAATATCATGACGCATGTCCTAGTTCATCTAGTCGACGAGATTGTCATTCTGGGGCCCGTATTTCTACACAATATGTTCCCCTTTGAGAGGTTCATGGGAGTCCTAAAGAAATATGTCCGTAACCGCGCTAGGCCAGAAGGAAGCATCTCCATGGGCCATCAAACAGAGGATGTCATCGGGTTTTGTGTTGACTTCATTCCTGGCCTTAAGAAGATAGGCCTCCCTAAATCGTGGTATGAGGGGAGACTGAGGCACGCTAGGAGCGGACTCAATAATATGCAGGGACAGGCATTCTTCGTCTCAAGCACACTACACAGTTCTACAGAACTCTACTTGGTGACCCCGTATGTTGATGAACACAAGAACAGTCTGCGCTCCAAACACCCGGAGCAGTGTGACGACCGGATTACATGTGAACACATTAGGACTTTCAGCAGTTCGTTGGAAGCACGTCTCAGAGGTGACAACACTGTTTGTGATGAGTTGTACTTGTTGTCCAGGGGACCATCTTTGACTGTATTGATTTACAAAGGATACAAGATAAATGGGAATACATTTTACACGATTGACCAAGATCAAAAGAGCACCAACCAAAACAGCGGTGTCCGCTTTGATGCAACAACCGAGAAGGGAAAGGACACATATTATGTTTACATAGTGGACATATGGGAACTTGACTACGGACAAGATTTTAAGGTCCCTTTGTTTAAGTGCAAATGGGTCAATCTGTTAGGAGGCGGGGTACATGTAGACCCACAGTACGGAATGACAACAGTGGATCTGAAAAATCTTGGGTACACTGACGAACCGTTCGTCCTAGCCAATGATGTGGCACAGGTTATCTATGTGAAGGACATGTCTACCAGACCGAGAAAAAGAAAATATAAGGAAGCGAATACATCATACGATGAGCCAAAGCGCCACATAGTTCTTTCAGGAAAAAGGGACATCCTGGGAGTGGAGGGCAAGACAGACATGTCTGAAGATTATGAAAGGTTTCATGAAATTCCTCCCTGCAATGTCAAGGCTGACCCAAGCATCCTGATAAACGCTGAAGATTATCCATGGTTACGGTGCAATAAGCAAATGACACAAGCGAAGAAAAATTGAAGACTTTCTCCCGCAACTATTATGATGATACCATGCCAAATTTGTAACAGACGAGTATGCTATGCCAACTTTTTCAGAGTTCATTTGAAAACTATGAATTTAGGTCGAATTTTCTCTATAGGTGCATCTATGTTCATTTTTTAGTAAAGTTAATGACAAACTTGTGATTCACACAAATTTCAAAGAATTCAAATTTTAACTATTCAAATTTGAAAACTAATGGCACTAACAGAAAGTTTATAATTTTTCTAAAACTAATGGCACTAACAGAAAGTTTATAATTTTGCTGACCTAAAAGCAAAAAGAATTAAAAAATAAAGAAAAAAACAAAAGAAAATAAATAATACGGAAAACAAAACAAAAAAACTGGAAAATAAAAATAAAAATAGCAACAATAAGTATTTTGTTGTAAGTAGAAACAAAATAAAATAAATAAAGCAACAAAGAAAACAAAAAAACAAAAAAAGTGTTTTCAAATTTCAAAACGAATGGCACTAACAGAAAGTTTATAATTTTTCTAAAACTAAAAGCAAAAAGAATTAAAAAATAAAGCAAAAAACAAAAGAAAATAAATAATGCAGAAAACAAAACAAAAAAACTGGAAAAAAAATTAAATATAGCAACAATAAGTATTTTGTTGTAAGTAGAAACAAAAAAAACAAAAAAAGTGCCACCTACTGGGCACCCACGGCCTGAATACGACTAGAAACCCTACCATGGGCCAGGATTCAGGCCCGCGGGAGGCCCAGTAGGCCCACAGGCACACATTGCACGGTTAGGCCCGAAAGCCTGCTTTAGAGAGGAGCTCGAGAGGGAAGGCGCACCGCACCTTATAAACAGGTGCGGCTCCCTCTCAACTAGCGAGGTGGGACTAAACATTTGGGCGCGGGGCAGCACAAGGCCTTTGGTCCCGGTTGGTGGCACCAACCGGGACTAAAGGGGGCTTTGGTCCCGGTTGGTGCAACCAACCGGGACCAAAGGCCGCCGTTTCCCGCCCTTTGGGCTGCTGAAAAGAGGCCTTTGGTCCCAGTTGGTGGCACCAACCGGGACTAAAGGTGGCATTAGTCCCGGTTGGCTTCACGACCGGGACCAATGCTCTTGCTATATATACAGCACTTAGCAGTTTTCGACCAAATCACCCACTTCTCCCCCGACGCCCCTGCTCCTCCTCGTCGCCGTCGCCGCCCGACGCCCCTGCTCCTCCTCGTCGCCATCGCCACCGACGCCGTCAGGCTGCTCGCCATCGCCGTCGCTGCCGCCACCGACGCCGTCAGCCTGATCGCCTTCGCCGTCGCCGCCGCCCCCTATGAGCACAACCCCTCCCGTCCCGCGCCCCTGCGCCCCTGTCCTGCACGGCCGCCGCACCGCCGCCCCTGCCCTACGCGGCTGCCGTGCGCCGCCCCTGCCCTGCGCTGGCGCCGCGAGCCGCCACTGCCCTGTCAGGCCGGCGCCGCCCCCCCCCGATCTCTTTTTTCATGTATATATGGTGTTGTTTTTCAGATTATATGTATATGTGTGAGTATATGATTGTATGTATATATGTTCTCTGTGTATATATATGTTCATGTATATATGCAAAAGATAGATGCTTGTTTTATATATATATGCTTTTTTTTTATATATATGTAATGGTTTTTTTTATAGAATATGATGTTTTTTCATAGATGATCCCATATATGATGTATGCACGAATGTGGATGAAATATAATGTTTTTTTGTTCATATAACATGATGTTTTTTAATTCACAGATTTTTTTTGTTCATGAGAGAGGCGGGGACGTTGAGGGATAATAGATGTATTTTTTTAGAATTTTCTATCGTGCATAGACTGATTTTAGACCACGGGAGCACCCCCTCCCTATCGTTGCAAAATTTGCTAAGTGATATTAAGAAAGGAAGGAAAAGAAGGATAGGAAAGAAGAAAATAAGAAGAGGAAAGAAAGAACAAGAGGAGAGGAAGAAAAGGAGAAATAAATAAGAAGAAGAAAAAAGAAGAAAAAGAAGAGGAGAAGAAGAAAGGAATAGTGGAGAAGAAGAGAAAATAGAATATTCTATTTTCTCTTCTTCTCCACTATTCCTTTCTTCTTCTCCTCTTTTTTTTCTTCTTTTTTTTCTTCGATCTTCTCCTCTAGCTATTCCTTTCTTCGAGGGTTCTATAGGGTCGACGGATCGAGGGTCGAGGGTTCCAGGGTCGTCTAGGGGTCAAGGGTTCGTACCATCATGCACCTGTTACTTTCGCCTAATGATGAAGACATGGTTTTGTTGTATCCTTTGACACTAGGAAACCTCCCGACCCCTCGGCGATCCTCTCGAACATGAGAGGAAGAAGAGGATAAAAGAAGAAGAGGAAGAAGAAAAAAAAGAGGAGAAGAAAGAATAGAGGAGTTCTTCTCCTCTATTCTTTCTTCTCCTCTTTTTTTCTTCTTCTTCCTCTTTTTTTTATCAGGAACGAGGGTCGTCGAGGGACATAGATGTAGTGTCTTCATTATCGATATACCCCCTCCCGATAGCTTCAACACGTGGGGGGGTCGATATTACCCCCTCCTTGAAGCGTTCTCGAGGCCACCCCAAACCCTTGAAGCGTTGTCGAGGCCACCCCAAACCCTAGAGAAGCAGCGTCGAGGCCACTAATTAATATATATGATTCCTTACTATGATTAGCTAGCTAGTTCTACGTTTGCCACTAATATATCCATCTGTCATGTTTGAATAATAATTGCCATGTTGTAAATATTTGTAGAAACTATGGACACCGCCCGAGACGAAGCAAAAGAAGCATTGTTGAGGGACATAATCGCAGAAGGAAGTGATGCCGTCTCGTTGTTTCTCAACGACACCGATGGTCTGGAAGGAGAGGGTGAAGAAGCTGGCTCCGGTGACCTAATGCTGGTGCAAGAAGAAGAACATGAGGACGGCTCTGGTGACCCAATGCCGGTGCAAGAAGGAGACCGTGATGACGGCTCCGGTGACCGAACCGAGTCCGGCCAGGTATATATATTAGTTAAGCCTGTGCTGACTAGCTAATTGATGCATTCATTGTTTAGGTATGTACACATATTAATTAAGTCTTTGTTCTTTTTTCTAGCCCTCCGGATTGAGCACAACTGAGGTAAAGAGATCAAGCCCGAAGAAAAAGTTGAGCTTGGATGAAAGGTTTGAGATCATAGCAATCGCGCCCGACGGCCAACCGATTGAACCCATCCGAACAAAGAACGCATTTGTTGCTCAGTGCGGGGTTCTGGTCAGGGACAAGATCCCGATCAGCATCCAGCAATGGTTAAAGCCGGCTACAGAAGACCTGAGGTGTCTTACATCAATGATATGCAGAAAAATGATCTTTGGACTGAGCTGAAGTCAAATTTCACCCTACCGCCAGAGGATGATCTGGAGAAGCCAGTTAAAGAGCAATTAATCAAGTCTTTTGCTCTTAAGAGGATGGCAGACCTATTCAGGAGGTGGAAGAAAGAGCTGAATAGGTTTGTCGATAAAAAAGAGACACCAGAATTCAAGGGCAGATATGAGAAGATCAGAGATCACTGGCCCGCATTTGTGGCCAACAAGACATCGGAAAAGAGTAAGAAGATGTCAGCGACAAACAAGAAAAATGCTGCGAAGAAGAAGCATCACCATCGCACGGGGTCAGGTGGCTACCTCGTAGCCCGGCCTAAGTGGGCCAAGACTGAGAATGATCTGGTTGAAAAAGGGATCGAACCAGAGACAATGAACTGGCCAGACCGTTGCCGGACTTGGTTCTTCGGGGCTGGCGGAACCTTGGACCCTGTAACAGGGAAGTGCATTTGGACGGACGAGCAGCTTGACATACCCTTGAAGAAGCTTCGGTACTATATCGCTGCAGCGCAGAAAGGGACGTTCCTTCCAGACAGAGAGGACGACGAGCTCACAAAGGCCCTCGGAAATCCTGAGCACCCTGGACGGACACGAGGCACGCCAGGCTTCATTCCGTGGAAGGCTGGGTTTCCGGATGCAGGCGGTTACAAAAGCCACGAGAGGAGGAAAAAAGTGCAGCAGACCGAACTGCAGGTGCTGCAGCAAGGGTACAAGCGATAGAGGAACGAGAAGCAAATCGCAGCAAACGACTTGCCGAAGCTTCCCCTGAAGCTACCCCGCCATCTCAGCGGAGAAGCAGCGTGGCTTCCACCGAGCTGCTTCAGCCGGAGCTTGTCTTGACGGCTCCTGCCAGCTATCCCGTGGATGCTATCACGGAGGCTCAAAATTGCCACCTTATGACGCAATGGATTAATATGAAGGTCAAGGCGGCTGTTGGCTCTGTTTTTCCTAATGAACCCGGCGCAACTTTTCACTGCCGGCCGATTCTAGAAGGATATGCTAAGGTGATGCTGGATGAAATGACGGAGGGATTTGAGGACCTCCCGCTTGACCACCCTACCAGAGAAGGGGAGACTCGGCTGGGTTCTTCTCTGGAGACTCCATGCCTATGGCGGAAGGAGCTCATCAACCTTCCGAACTGGATGCCTCCGCCTCCTCCTCCTCCGGCGAGTCAGGGCACTCCGCCTCCTCCACCGCCTCCTCCTCGGGCGAGTGACGATCAGGGCCCTCGGCCGGCTCCTTCTCCGGCGCGTGGCGGCACTCCGCCTCCTTCTCCGCCTGCGCCGGCGCGCCCGAGCAGCCAGCCTCCTCCTTCTCCGCCTCGTCAGCAAGGGCGGAAGAGACCCGCCGCTGCTCCGGCGCGTCGTAGTCCTTCTCCTCTGCCTCGTAAGCAAGTAAAGAAGACAGCCGCTCCATCTGTTCGGCCGGCGTCTAGCAGTACAGCCAGTGGCGGGAGGACATACAGATTCAGTCCTTCTCTGAAGACTCCAGAGAAGTTACCATACGAGAGGACCCCGGAGGAGAACGCTAAGATCGCGCGAACCGAAGTGGATGACTGGTTTCAAGGGTTGAAAGCAAAGAGACACCCACCTCCGGAGGAGAAGGTAGATTCGGTGAAAGTGAAGCGCACTCTGGCTGCCCTGGCAAAACCACCCAAGTCTCCGCCGAAAGGCAACTATGAGCGCATTATTGCAAAGGCATGGGCCGAAGCGGAGCGGTCGGGAAGTACAGTCAGTGATCAAAGGCTGAAAGAACGACGAGCAGCTGGGAAACAAATTGCCCAGCTCGGCGAACAAGCGAAGCAATCGTGCCCCCCGCTCAAGGTGCCTAGCGACATCGTCGTTCCGAGGATGGTGCCCGGTTATAGCAATCTTGACGATTACCTGCCCGACGATGTACATTATGATCCCATGGACGTGCAGATCCATAGATACGAGTACGGGAAGCCTCTCATCAAAGATGAAAAATCTCTATCAACGATGACGCGAAGATTGCATGATTGGTACCTGAAAATCTGCAGAGAGTCTGGGGGGAGGAGTACTTTGTATGCGAGAGTTAAACCGGAGCATGACCTCGTTGGAATTGAACTGTTGCCTATTCCATTTGAGGAGTTCTATCAGTTTTTCAATCAATTGGCCCTCGATAAAACAACGATCACCTGCTACTGTCTGTAAGTACTACTACTTCTGTCATTAAGCCTCTCTATATAGCTCAGCTCTTTCATTGCATGTACTTAAAATTATCCTCACTATATTATGCAGATTGAAGATCGCCGAATTGAAGAAAAGACAAATCGGTGATATTGGGTTCGTTAACACATATCTCATAGATGCAACTGAGGTTGAAAAAAGGCCCGAAGATACCGAGGCCAGCTTGCTACGATCATTCAAAAGAAATGAACACAAAGATACAATACTCTTTCCTTACAACTTCAAGTGAGTGTTACTGTCTTGTCCATATTCAGTTTCCCTTATATATTAGTCCAGGTTATAGTAATGTAATTGATGAGTTATGCATGTGTGCGCAGGTACCACTATATTCTCCTAGAGATTAGGCTTGAGCAGGGAGTAGTAACTGTCTTGGACTCTAGACGAAAAGATCCCCAGGAGTATGCGGACATGACTGAAATCCTCAAGAAGTAAGTTAAATCGATCATTATCCACCATATCAACAACTTTGTTCATTTCCTGATATCAAGTAATTGTTTTCTTTGTCCGGCAGGGTTTGGAGAAAATTCACCAGAAAAGCTCCGGGACTACCGAAGGAGCTGCAAATTAGACACCCGAAAGTAAGTACTATAGTAGCATGTTCCGCGCATCTCCTAGTGATTCAAGCACTAGTTTCATCAATACCATTTGGCATTCTTGCTTACCAGTTTGATTGACCTCTATTTCTTGTAAAGTGGTAGTGGCAGGAACAAGGGAATGATTTCTGTGGATACTACGTCTGCGAGTCCATCATTTGTGTGGGTACTCTGACGAACAATATGAAGTGCGTAAATAACAATATTCACAATTTTATTTTATTAGCATCATTTGTGTTGAGTTTCATTCATTCATATATATATATATATATGTATTGACCCCCTTCTTCAAATTAGATGTTTCGGATGCGGAATGAACTCCTAGCACCAGATCGCACGCGAGCTATTCAAGAGGAATTGGTGGCATTCTTTCTTGACCACGTGATCGCTGAAGATGGAGAATACTATGTGGACCATGCGTCCATAATTTAGGAGATTATATTTGTAAGAGATAATTATTGTATATATGTAGCCGGTAGTGTGGGACGATAGATATACGAGAACTTGTTGTTCGACCAATCTCTCGGAGAAGGAGAGGTGGTCGATATCACTTCTCTCTGTATGCATATATGTTCATGACGATCTTCTGTTTCCTTCGTTTGCTTACTAGCTAGCTAGCATGTCTAGTCCTCTCTATACGTATGTATAGTACGTAGCGTCGACCAAGCACGGACATAAGAGAGGACACTTCTCTCTATTAATTAGCTATCTAACACAATATATGAAATACCTAAATTAACCCCCCAAAATCCCCAACCCCCCCTTTCAAAAAAACAAAAACCCCAGCCACACAAATGCTGACGCGTGGAGGCCTATTGGTCCCGGTTGGTGCCACCAACCGGGACCAAAGGCCCTCCTGCCTGGGCTCAGCGCGCAGGCCACGTGGAGGCCCATCTGTCCCGGTTCTTCTTAGAACTGGGACTAAAGGGTCAGGGCATTAGTAACGACCCTTTAGTCCCGGTTCTAGAACCGGGACAAAAGGCCCTTACGAACCGGGACAATAGGCCTGTTTTCTACTAGTGTGAGCACATACAGTACATAGAACCGAAACATCTATGAACATCATATATACGGCCAGCACATGAACAAGCAAATAGGGGATGAACGAGTCATACCCTTCGGTTGGCCAGACCAACATTGCGGCGGCAGCAGCAACCTTAGTATCAGTCGAGGCCTTCTTCTTGGCGACTTCATCGTCAACCATGAAGTCGATGCAGGGGAGGCAGTCGGTGACGGATCGGGAGCATTCGCGTTGAGACGCTCCCCGAAAACCTTATTGCCGTTCTCCCAGGCAGGGTCTCAAACGAAAAGGTTCCAGAGGCACCTGCTCTCCCGACCAACCGTGCACGCGGTCATCGGGATGGGATCGCCAGAAGCAGCAAAGTGAGAGTAATAGTAGATGACAGCTAGGGTTGTGTGAGAGGGAGTGAGTGAACTGAGTTAGGGTTCACTCCACTGGCCAGCACCTTCTTATATAGGTTGTTAGGTAGATGGGCCTAGGCTCAGGCCCACTGAGGGAGTCCAGAATTAGGGGGTCCTCGGATAGCTGGACTATATCCTTTGGTCGGACTGTTGGACTATGAAGACACAAGATTGAAGACTCCGTCCCGTGTCCGGATGGGACTCTCCTTGGCGTGGAAGGAAAGCTTGGCAATACGGATATGTAGATCTCCTCCTTTGTAACCGACTCTGTGTAACCCTAGCCCCCTCCGGTGTATATATAAACCGGAGGGTTTAGTCCGTAGGACAAGAACAACAATCATACCATAGGCTAGCTTCTAGGGTTTAGCCTCTACGATCTCATGGTAGATCAACTCTTGTAATACTCATATCATCAAGATCAATCAAGCAGGAAGTAGGGTATTACCTCCATCGAGAGGGCCCGAACCTGGGTAAACATCGTGTCCCCCGTGAGGGAGTCCCGGATTAGGGGGTGTCCGGGTAGCCGGACTATAACCTTTGGCCGGACTCCTGGACTGTGGAGATACAAGATTGAAGACTTCGTCCCGTGTCCGGATGGGACTTTCCTTGGCATGGAAGGCAAGCTTGGCGATTCGGATATGTAGATCTCCTCCCATTGTAACCGACTCTATGTAACCCTAACCCTCTCCGGTGTCTATATAAACCGGAGGGTTTTAGTCCGTAGGACGAACAACAATCATACCATAGGCTAGCTTCTAGGGTTTAGCCTCTCTGATCTCGTGGTAGATCTACTCTTGTACTACCCATATCATCAATATTAATCAAGCAGGAGTAGGGTTTTACCTCCATCGAGAGGGCCCGAACCTGGGTAAAAACATCGTGTCCCTTGTCTCTTGTTACCATCCGCCTAGACACACAGTTCGGGACCCCCTACCCGAGATCCGCCGGTTTTGACATCGACATTGGTGCTTTCATTGAGAGTTCCTCTGTGTCGTCATCTTTAGGCCCGATGGCTCCTCCGATCATCAACAACGATGCGGTCCAGGGTGAGACTTTTCTCCTCGGACAGATCTTCATATTCGGCGGCTTTGCACTGCGGGCCAAGTCGCTTGGCCATCTGGAGCAGATCGAAAGCTACGCCCCTAGCCATCAGGTCAGATTTGGAAGTTTGAACTACACGGCCGACATCCGCGGAGACTTGATCTTCGACGGATTCGAGCCACAGCCGAGCGCGCCGCACTATCACGATGGGCATGATCTAGCTCTGCCGCCGAACAGTGCCCTGGAGGCCGCACCCATGTCCGCTCCGACCCTTAGCTCGGAGCTGACTATGCCAATCAAGGACGGGTGGCTGGACACCGCCTCGGGGGCTGCAATCTCCATGGTGATCGAGCCGAACACCAGCCCTGTCCCCTGCGAAGCCCGTGACTCCAAGGTGTCAGACTCCTCTCCGGACTCCGAGCCCTCCGCGCCCCTACCGATCGAATCTGATTGGCGCCGATCATGGAGTTTACTGCCGCGGACATCTTTCAGCACTCGCCCTTCGGCGACATTCTCAATTCACTAAAATCTCTCTCTTTATCAGGAGAGTCCTGGCCGGACTATGGTCAGCAAGGTTGGGATGGAGACGACGAAGAAATTCAATGCCCACCCACCACCCACTTCGTAGCCACGGTCGATGATTTAACCGACATGCTATACTTCGACTCCGAAGAAATCGACGGTATGGACGACGATGTAGGAGACGAACAAGAACCAGCGCCTATAGGGCACTGGACAGCCACCCCATCCTATGATGTATACATGGTGGACACACCAAAAGGAAACAATGACGAAGAACGGGAGGACGCAATGAAGGGTCGTTCCCTCGAAAAGCAGCCAAAGCGACGGCGTAAGCGCCGCTCCAAGCCCCGCCTCAACAGAGACAGCGGCCATACAGACCCGGCCACAGAGCAGGGCGAACCGGCAGACGATGAACATGGCATCGAGCAACCGTCCGAACAAGGCAACTTGGATAAACAAACCAAATACCCCGTCCCCAGCGAAGATAACAGTCCGGACGACCTCACGCCGGAAAAGTTCCTGGAGAAAAAGAACCTCCACAAAAGGCTCGTCGCCACCGCGCGTAGCCTGAAAAAGCAGAAGTGGAAGCTCAAAACTGCGGAAGACGCACTCCGAATCAGATGGAGCAAAGTACTCAACACCGCAGATAAATACGGCGATAGTCGCCATAGAAAGAGCTATCCGAAGCGAAAGCTACTGCCCGAATTTGATGAGGAAGCCCTAGAGCCCCCAAAATCAAAGGAAGCCATCCGGTCGGATAGACGATCCCGTGGCCAACATAGAGCGGCAAATGGCGCCGCACACAAACCAACACGCGATCCACCCAAGGATTCGCATCAAAAGGATGGCCCAGCCAGGTCTATTTACGGGCCAAGAAAGCAAGCTCTAGTATGCAATGCAATGCCACAAATATCCGAACACCACGGCACACCCAAATACAGGGGTGCCGCACACCCCCTATGTTTCACCGATCAGGTGCTGGACCATGAATTTCCAGCGGGATTCAAACCCGTAAAAATAGAGGCATACGACGGAACAACAGACCCTGGAGTCTGGATTGAGGATTATATCCTCCACATACACATGGCCAGGGGAGATGACCTCCACGCCATTAAATACTTACCCCTCAAGCTCAAAGGGCCAGCCCGGCATTGGCTTAAAAGCCTTCCCGAAAACACCATTGGAAGTTGGGAAGAGCTCGAGGATGCTTTTCGGGGAAATTTTCAAGGGACCTATGTCCGACCTCCAGATGTAGACGATTTAAGCCATATAACTCAACAACCCGGAGAGTCAGCCCGAAAACTCTTGAACGGATTTCTTACTAAAAAGAACCAGATAGTCGACTGTCCGGACGCCGAAGCCTTAGCAGCTTTCAAACACAGCGTTCGAGACGAATGGCTTGCCAGACACCTCGGCCAGGAAAAGCCAAGAACAATGGCCGCATTAACAAGCCTCATGACCCGCTTTTGCGCGGGAGAGGACAGCTGGTTAGCAAGATGCAGCACCAGCGACCCAAGTACATCCGAAGTTAGGGATGGAAATGGGAAACCACGACGCAGCAAGGACCAGCGCCGGAATAAGGGAAACAGCCCGAAGAGCACGGTAGTCAATGCCGGATTCAAAAGCTCTCGGCAAAATCAGAAAAAGCTGCCCCTCAAGAATAACTGGGACAAGCTATCTACCCTGAACAACATCTTGGACAAGATATGCCAAATCCACAGAACTCCCGGGAAGCCTGCAAACCATACCCAAAGAGATTGTTGGATCTTCAAGCAATCCGGCAAACTCAACGCCGAACACAAGGGGCTCGACACACCAAGCGGGGACGATGATGAACCCTACAAGCAGAGCACCGGGAAACAAAAGAATTTCCCACAAGAAGTCAAAACAGTAAACTTACTTCACATGACTAAAGGGAAAAATAGAATGGCGCCCATCGAGATACGCGCCACACGGCCTATCCCAAAGGAGTCTCTCCACTGGTTGTTAAAACCGATCACCTTCGACCATCAGGATTACTCTAGAAGTATCCGGAACGCAGGCTGGACTGCCCTGATATTAGATCCGATAATCGACGGACTCCACTTTACACAAGTCCTGATGGACGGCGGCAGTGGTCTAAACCTACTATATCAGGACACAATCCGTAAAATTGGGATGGACCCAACAAAAATTCGCCATAGCAACACTTCCTTGCAAGGAGTAACGCCAGGCCCGGATGCCCGTTGCACGGGTTCTATTCTGCTAGAAGTAATGTTCGGCTCCCCCGATAACTTCCGCCGCGAAAAGCTAACCTTCCACATCGCCCCATTTTCAAGTGGCTATCAAGCACTACTGGGACGTGAAGCTTTCGCCCGCTTTAACGCAATACCACATTATGCGTCTCTCACGCTTAAGATGCCCGGTCCACGAGGCATCATATCGCTAAAGGGAAACATTCAGTGTTCTCCCCGCGTGGAAGACTGTGCGGCTGCCTTGACAGCCACACACTAAGGCGGCTTCGTCAATCAAAGCACCTAATAGGTCGTTAAGACCATGGACGCGGATAGACGAGTCCGGAGTAAACATAAAATTGATAAAGGCTTAATAGCCGTACACCCCATTACAAGGGGCTCCGCGCATGTAAAACAAGAGACAATAGTGCTCAATTTTACTCTTTTTTGAATTATACTTTGTTTATTTAGTATAATGTACATTTCGCACAACCTTTTCAACTAAGTTCCTCTCTTTTACAGATGAACACCGTGCTACACCCGTCCAGGATACGGCACAACGGAGACACAGGCGCATACGTGCAGCAGGGACCCGTTCCAAGGATTCTTTTTAGATTAAGACCTTGCGTAAACCTTTTTTACTGTCTCTTGTTGATACACATCCCCCGGATTCTCCGTATAACCGAGGAGGAGGCTGGCGTCTTGGCATGTGGCCACGTCAGAACGTTGCGCGTACCTGGACACCAGGGGCTTATTATCAAGGGCACTGCTCAGCCCATTTTCATAAAGTCCGAATACCTTAGGGAGTGTTCGGCGTCGCGAGTTTGGCCTTATATGCATCAGCTCCAAATCATGTCTTTGGTCAAATGTTGGGTTTCCCCGGCTCCTGTGTTTTGCTGCCTTACGTTCCGCTCTATCGGCTAAGGCGGCACCAGGCGAGCACCTCAGTAGAGAAAGCCGAAATTTGACTTTCATGATATAGCGTGAGACTGGTCAACCACTCGATGACCTATCGGAATCTTCGGGATTCCTCCGCATTAACGAATGGTCGTTTCCCGGCCAGACACAAACGCGCCCCGAGTTCGGGCGAGCGCAGTGTCACCAGGGGCTATATAGTAGCCTCACTGTCAAACTCCTATGGCTAAGTGAAAGTGATAAAGCATTATAGTCCGATTGCCTAGTTCGCTGCGCCATCACCTCCTTTGTGGAGCAAGACGTTGGATCAAGTGTGAAAATGCGCCTTCTGCGAACACCTCCGCATTATATGCGTGGGGGCTGAAGCCGACGACTGCCACCTTTCGGACTATATATACATATATCTTAAACGGCCGCACAGGAGGCATCATAATACTTGCAGGCACAAGTATAAAAAGCTTCTACAATTTATCAAAATACTGTTTTACAATAATCAATGTCATTCAAACATAATATCCTTCGAGCACTGTGTCTCTATTAAACGAGCGCCTTCCAGAACTTCCTGAAAATAGTGCTCGGCAGGTACTCGGCTTTCGTCCGAGTCTCGGGATGCAACAGTGGTGGCCTCCATCTCCGCCCAGTATGTCTTGACACGGGCAAGGGCCATCCGCGCACCCTCTATGCATGCTGACCTCTTCATCGCATTGATATGCGGCACTGCACCAAGGAACTACTGCACCAAGCTAAAATAACTGTTCGGCTTTGGCCTTTCCGGCCACGGATGATCCACGACATACTTCATGGCGAGTCCGGATAACCTATTCAGCTCGGCCCATTCGGCCAAACGATCGGTTAATGGAAGTGGACGCTCGGGATTATGAAACTGCGACCAGAAAAGCTTTTTCCACTTCGTGATCCTCTTGATCTCGGAAGTGTTCGGCCACGTCTGCGGCACTCGGCGCCAAATCCAGATAAGTGTCCGCCGTACTCCACATCCGGTCCAACAGAGCATATTTAGGATCCCCGAACTTCATCCGCAGCATAAAGGGCTTTCCAGCCGCGATATCTCCGACTTGACATAGCTCCTCCTTCATAGCTCTCATCGCAGAGCGAGCATCCTTGGCCACCGTAGTGGCCTTTTCTAGGTCTGTCCGCTCCGCCTGATCTTCTTTTTCAAGAAGCTTGCAGCGGTCAGCAGCGGTCTTTAACTTCACAGCCATCTCGGCCATTTCCTCCTTGCTTCGGCAGTGAGCAGCCTATTCGGCTTTCAGCTCCTCGACCGCCTTTAGGGCAGCCGCATCGCTTTTTCTGGCTTGCCCCTTGGCTCGGGCAAGCTCTGCCCGAAGGTTCTCCACAGCGGCAGCACCATCTGCATTAAGCACATGCATTGTAAGATACTGGCATGAAGCTCCTCTTACCAGGTGTCTCCGGAGAAATTACATACCTTGTGCCTCATCAAGCTGCTTGTTGACAAGCGTGATTTCGGCATCTGCCACGTCAAGCTGCCGCTTTAGCTCGGCAAATTCATCAGTCCGGCTAGCCACCAGACACCTCGCCACCTGTATAAGAAGGCGGCAACATTATACCTGGGACTATGATCCTCTGCGTGTTGCCGTCTTCGGCAACACACAGAGTCTCAGGGGCTACTATCTATACAGGGCGCATTTTATATATGCGGAACTGTTAAAAGGTACATCACTTCGCGTACCTCAAAGCCTGTCAGTAAACTCCTGAAGGCCTTGTGCAACCCGCTTTCCGCGAACGAAATCCTTTCAATCACCGTACCCATCAACGCACGGTGCTCCTCTGAGATAGACGCTCGCCCTAGCAGATCCCTCAGCTCCTCCGATCGTGCACCAGGCGGGGCCGGACTCGTTCGCTGGCTTTTGTCAAAGCCCGGACTAGGAGAGATTTGGGGGGCCATATGACTGCCTTCCGGTCCTGCCGGATTCAGAGAAACCCTCCGCGACGACACCTCAGGGTTGCCCGCCTCGTAAGGCGGTACGTCAGGGGAAGGCATTCCGCTCTCCATCATCTCCAGAAGAAGGTCCCCTGAGGATGAGCTCTGCTGAGAAGGGCTGAGATCCGAACTACAAGGTAAAATTTCGGTTATTTTCCTCAGAAATAAAACAGGGATTTTTCTCATTTTAAACTCCCCTCTCTACTTACGGCTCGGTGGAGGGCTGATCCCCTTGGGGGCACAGTATGGCCAAGGTATCCCCCGGCACTGGACCCTCTGGTGAAGATTTCTTCCCCCGCTTTGAGACCATGGTCTCCGGGTTATCAGAGGCGGTCCTCTTCTTCCCCTGGGTAGAGGAATTTTTGATTCCTCCTTTCCCAACAGCCTCCTTCAAGGAGGCGGTAGCTCCCTTGTCCCCCTCCTCATTCTCTTCCAAAGACGCAATCTCCAGCATCCTGGTCAACACGGGATTCGGCGAGGTCTCAGGAAGGGGGGCCGGACACCTGATTAACTTTGCCTTCGCTACCCACTCCTGTTTCAAGGGCAACTCTTTTAAGGGCGATGTTGTGATGGAAGGTATGTCCGAGCACAGGGCTACTTACTTGAGTATCCGGACGATTGCAGCTTAGACCTGCGTCCTCCGTAGTATCCGGACACACTACTTGTGGTCCGAAGAACAATTTGTACATCTCCACGGGCGTCATGCCAAGAAAATGTTGGAGAGCTCGTGGTCCCTCCGGGTTGAACTCCCATAGGCGTAGGGGGTGACGTTTGCAGGGCAGAACTCGGCGAAGTAGCATAACCTGCGTCACTACGACCAGACTGATGTCCCTTTCTAGGAGATCTCGGATGCGGCCCTACAACAGGGGAACGTCCTTTGCCGGCCCCCAGTCCAGCCCCTTATTGACCCATGACGCTAGCCATGGTGGAGGACCCGAGCAAAAAGCAGGTGGTGCCGCCCACTTGGTGCCCCTGGGAACTGCAATGTAAAACCACTCTTGTTGCCATAAGCTGGACTCCTCTTGAAAAGAGCCCTCGGGCCATGGAGCATCGGCATTCTTTCTTATAACAGCTCCTCCACACTCCGCGTGCCGTCCCTCGATCATCTTCGGCGCTACTTTAAAGGCCTTAAGCCACAGTCCGAAGTGAGGAGTAATACGGAGGAAGGCTTCACACACTACGATGAACGATGAGATGTGGAATATGGACTCCGGAGCCAAGTCGTGAAATTCCAGCCCATAATAAAACATGAGCCCCCTCAAGAAGGGATCCATCGGGAAGCCGAGCCCTCGAAGGAAGTGAGACACGAACACCACGCTCTCACCACGCTTGGGAGTGGGAATGACCTGCCCTTGCGCAGGCAGCCTATGCGAGATTTCGCCGGTCAAGAACCTGGCCCCTCTCAGCTTTAGCACGTCCTCCTCCGTGACGGAGGAAGGCATCAATCGGCCTCGAAGGTCGGAACCGGACATCATCGAAGGTCCGAAGCGCCTGAAATCTGGGGCCTTGGGTGTTGGAACTCGAGGTGAAGGGCGAACTCGTTTGAGATTGAAATAAAGGAGTAAGGCCTTGGTCTCTTTATAAGAGGTTGAATACCAAGAGCCCTCCCCGTGGCCGTTTGGGACTCGCCTTTGATCGAGGGAACATACCAACGGGCACGAGTGGGTTACCCACATCCGTATTGATGAGAATCCCGTAAATAAAGGGGACCCGATCTCTGCTTCGACAGGACGTGCCAAGGAAACCGCCTCGCAAAACGCGCTGAGGTGGGACAGTAAAAATGATTCGAATAAAGACTTGGCTGTGGTGTGATGACACGCTACGGAATACGTCAGCAGATTAGATTTGTGTAAATAATATTCTCTCTACGGTGGTATGTGGAAACTTGTTTTGCATAGCCAGACACTGTCCTATGGTCAAAATCTTCTATGAAGTATTCGGAGGAGGAACCCGCCTTGCAATGCCGAAGACAATCTGCGCGCCGGACTCATCGTCATTAAAGCCTGGTTCAGGGGCTACTGAGGGACTCCCGGAGTAGGGGGTGTCTGGGTAGCCAAACTATAACCTTTGGCCGGACTCCTGGACTGTGAAGATACAAGATTGAAGACTTCGTCCCGTGTCCGGATGGGACTTTCCTTGGCGTGGAAGGCAACCTTGGCGATTCGGATATGTAGATCTCCTCCCATTGTAACTGACTCTGTGTAACCCTAACCCTCACCGGTGTCTACATAAACCGGAGGGTTTTAGTCCGTAGGACGAACAACAATCATACCATAGGCTAGCTTCTAGGGTTTAGCCTCTCTGATCTTGTGGTAGATCTACTCTTGTACTACCCATATCATCAATATTAATCAAGCAGGAGTAGGGTTTTACCTCCATCGAGAGGGCCCGAACCTGGGTAAAAACATCGTGTCCCTTGTCTCCTGTTACCATCCGCCTAGACGCACAGTTCGGGACCCCCTACCCGAGATCCGCCGGTTTTGACACCAACACCCCGCCTCCTGTTACCATCCGCCTTAGACGCACAGTTCGGGACCCCCTACACGAGATCCGCCGGTTTTGACACCGACATTGGTGCTTTCATTGAGAGTTCCACTGTGCCGTCATGATAAAGGCTTGATGGCTCCTTCGATCATCGCCAACGATGTGATCCAGGGTGAGGTTTTCCTCCCCGTACAGATCTTTGTATTCGGCGGCTTCGTACTGCGGGCCAACTCGCTTGGCCATCTGGAGCAGATCGAGAGCTACGCCCCTGGTCGTCAGGTCAGGTTTAGAAATTTAAACTACACTGCCGACATCCACGGAGACTTGATCTTTGAAGGATTCGAGCCCATGTCAGGGGCGCCGCACAGTCACGACGAGCACGACTTAGCTCTGCCGCCGGACGGTGTTCAGGAGATCACACCTATGCCTACTCCGGCCCTAGATCCGGAGTCGATTACAGCGTCCAAGGACGGGTGGATGGACCCAGCCTTGGAGGCCACACACTCAGTGGCCATAGAGCCGAATACTGACTTCACCTCCTATGAGACCTGTGTCGCCGGATCCTCAGAGTCATCCCCGGCCACAGGCCCCGAACCGTCTACGTCTATGCCTATCGAATCTGATTGGGCGCCGATCATGGAGTTTACCTCCCGGATATCTTTCAGCACTTGCCTTTGGGCGATGTGTTAAATTCATTAAAGTCTCTGTCCTTGTTAGGGGACCCTTCGCGGAACTATGTCCGGCTAGAATGGGATGCGGACGACGAAGAAATTCGCTGCCCACCCACCACCCACTTAGTTGCCAGTGTCGATGATTTAACCGACATGCTCGATTTCGGCTCCGAAGACATCGACGGTATGGACGACGATGCAGGAGACGAACAGGAACCACCGCCCACAGGGCGCTGGACAGCCACTTCATCACATGATATATATATGGTGGATACACCCAAAGAGAACAATGACGAGGAACGGAAGGATGCAGCGAAGGATAGCTGCCTCGAGAAGCAACCAAAGCGACGGCGTAGGCGCCGCTCCAAACCCCGCCTCGGCAAAAACAGCGAAAACAGCGCAAGAAAAAATAACACCCCGGCCGACTCCAATGGAAATGATGACCACATGGACCCAGCGACAGAGCAGGATGAACGAGCGGACGGCGGCAATAGTATGGAGCCGCTGTCCGAACACGGCGACGCCGGGGGTAACGCTCATCAACCTGTCTCCGGAGAGGAGAACAGTCCGGACGACAATGCACACATCATCCCGAAAAAGCACCTGGAACAAGAGAACCTCCATAGAAGGCTTATTGCCACCGCGAGGAGTCTGAATAAGAAGAAGCAAAGGCTTAAGGCCGCGCAAAATACACTCAACACTAGATGGAACAAAGTGCTAGACACTGAAGAAAAATACGGTGGCAGTCGCCACACAAAGAGCTATCCAAAGCGCAAGCTGTTGCCTGAATTTGACGATGAGGCCTTAGAGCCTACACAGCCAAAAAATAAAACGGCCGACCGGTCGAATCGACCACCTCGTGGCCGCGATAGGACAGCCAACGAGACCGCACATAAGTCAGCACACGATCCATGCAAGGACTTGCATCAAAAAGTCGACATGACCAGATCCATCTACGGGTCTAGGAAGGGCGCTCCAGCGCATAATCAAAACCGAACACTACAACCGTCAGAACGCCATGACACATCCAAATACAGGGGTGCCGCGCACCCCCTATGTTTCACCGATGAGGTGCTGGATCACGAATTTCCAGAGGGATTCAAACCCGTGAACATAGAGGCATACGGCGGAACAACAGACCCTGGGGTCTGGATTGAGGACTTCATCCTCCATATCTATATGGCTCGCGGAGACGATCTCCACGCCATCAAGTACTTGCCCCTCAAGCTGAAAGGACCAGCTCGGCACTGGCTCAAGAGCCTCCCTGAAAACTCAATTGGAAGTTGGGAGGAGCTTGAGGATGCTTTTAGGGCTAATTTTCAAGGGACTTATGTCCGACCTCCGGACGCAGACGATCTAAGTCATATAATTCAACAGCCCGGAGAGTCAGCCCGAAAGCTTTGGAACAGATTCCTCACTAAGAAGAACCAAATTGTCGATTGCCCGGACGCCGAAGCCTTAGCAGCTTTCAAATACAGTGTTCGAGACGAATGGCTCGCCCGACACCTCGGCCAGGAAAAACCAAGGACAATGGCAGCCCTAACAACCCTTATGACCCGCTTTTGCACGGGCGAAGATAGCTGGCTGGCCTGTGATAGCATCAGCGACCCAGGAACATCTGAAGTTAGGGATGGCAATGGAAAACAACGACGTAGTAAAAGCAAGTGTCGAAATAACAAAGACAGCCCAGACAACACGACGGTAAACGCCGGATTTAGGGGCTCTCAACCCGGTCAACGGAAAAAGCCTTTAAAAGGCAACAGAGATGGACCGTCCAGCCTAAACAAGATTCTAGACAAATTATGTCAGATTCACGGCACCTCCGATAAACCTGCAAATCACACCCATAGAGAATGTTGGGTCTTCAAGCAGGCCGGTAAGCTAAACGTCGAACACAAGGGGAGGGAGACACCAAGTGAAGACGAGGATGAGCCTCGCCAGCAAAACACTGGGGGACAAAAAAAGTTCCCACCAGAGGTTAAATTAGTGAACATGATTCACGTGACGAAGAGGAGGAGCAAACACGCACTCCGAGACGCATGCACCGTTGAGCCTGTCACCCCCAAGTTCAACCCTTGGTCGACCTGCCCGATCACTTTTGATCGCAGGGATAGACCGACCAATGTCCGGCATGGAGGATCGGTCGCCTTGGTGCTCGACCCAATAATCAACGGATACCATCTCACCCGAGTCCTCATGGACGGCGGCAGTAGTCTTAATCTGATATATCAGGACACAATACGCAAAATGGGGATAGACCCAATGAGCATTAGCCAAAGCAATACTACCTTTAAAGGAGTAATACCAGGCCGAGAGGCCCGCTGCACGGGCTCTCTAGTACTAGAGGTTGTATTCGGTCCCTCCGACAACTTCCGAAGCGAAGAATTAACCTTCGACATAGCTCCATTCCGAAGCGGCTATCACGCACTACTCGGAAGAACGGCCTTCGCTCGTTTTAATGTTGTACCGCATTACGCCTATCTTAAGCTCAAGATGCCCGGTCCATGTGGCATCAGCACAATTAGCGAAAACACAGAGCGTTCTCTACGTGCGGAAGAACGTGTGGCGGCTCTAGCAGCCGAACACTAAAAACAGCCCCCTCTCGGGCCAGAATAAACGATCGGTCGTCAAGACCGCGGACACGGTTAGACGAGTCCGGCACACCACTAGGTGTAGCAGCTCAGATAAACCCGAGATTAGGTCGAGGGATATACCCCCATATGTGGTACTAGGGGCTTCCCGCATGTGAAAAGGGCCACAGTTCGGCTTGACCATATTAACACAATATATATCACATTTTAACGGTTTATTAAGAATAACCATTTTTTTCTCTTTTCGCTTGCCGACTTTGGGCTGGATTTTTCTCTTTTACAGATGATAATCGTGCTACACCCTTCCAGGATACGGCACAACGGAGACACAGGCGCAGACGTGCAACAGGGCCCCGCTCAAAGGTTTCTTTTTAGATTAAGACCCTGCGTAAACCTTTCTTACTGTCTCTTGTTGCTTCATACCCTCCGGATACTTAACACAACCGAGAGGGATTCTGGCATTATTGGCATTTCGCCACGTCAGACTAATGCACGTACCTGGAAATTTAGGGTTCATTATCGAGGGCGTTACTCAGCCCAGTATATGTTGTAAAGTCCAAATACCTTAGGGAGTGTTCGGCGTCGCGAGTTTGGCCTTATATGCATCAGCTCCGAATCATGTCTTTGGTCAAATGTTGGGTTTGCCCGGCTCCCGTGTTTTGCTACCTTACGTTCCGCTCTATCGGCTAAGGCGGCACCGGGAGAACTACTGCGATTGTGCCCTGGTTCATCTGGACGAGCACCTCAATAGAGAAAGCCGAAAACTGACTGTCATGATAAAGTGTGAGACTGGTCAACCACTCGATGACTCATCGGAATCTTCGGGATTCCTCCGCATTAATGAAGGACCGGTTTTCCCGGTCATGTACATACGCGCACCATATTCGGATAGACGCGGAAGTACCAGGGGCTATATAGTAGCCCCACTGTCAAACTCCTATGGTTAAGTGAAAGTGTTAAAGCAATATAGTCTGATTGCCTCGTTCGCCGTGCTACCACCTCCTTAATGGACCAAGACGTTGGATCAAGTGTGAACACGCGCTTTTGCGAACACCCCCGCACTATATGCGTGGGGGCTGAAGCCGATGACTGCAAACTTTCAGGTTATATATATGTATACATAAACGACCGCACAGGAGGCATAATAATACTTTCAGGCAAAAGTATAAACACAACCTTTATAATTCAAAATAGTATTGTTCTTACAATTGGGATACATGTCACTAAAACATGATACTCTTTGAGAACTGAGCCTTTATTAAACGAGCGCCTTCTAGGACCTCTTCAAAATAGTGCTCGGCCGATACCCGGCCTACGGCCGAACTCTGGGTTGCAATAGCGGTGGCCTCCATCTCTGCCCAGTATGTCTTGACACGGGCAAGAGCCATCCGCGCACCCTCTATGCACGCCGACCTCTTCACTGCGTCGATATGCGGCACAGTACCAAGGAATTGTTGCACTAAGCCAAAATAACTATTCGTCCTTGGTCCTTCCAGCCAATGATGATCCACAACAGACCTCATGGCAAGCCTGGACAACCTATGGAGCTCGGACCATTCGGCCATTTGCTCATTTAACAGCAGCGGACGCACTGGAACTTTGAACTGCGACCAGAACAGCTTTTCCACTTCGCGTTGATCTTTGAAGTACTCGGTCGCATCAGCAGCACTCGCTGCCAAATCCAAGTACGCGTCTGCAGAACTCCATAATTGATCTAGAAGGGCATACTTAGGATCTCCGAACTTCGTCCGCAACAAAAAAGGCTTCCCAGCCGCGATCTCTCCGGCTTGACGTATCTCCTCCTTCGCCGCTCTGATTTTCGAGCGGGCTTCCTTGGCTGCTACCATGGCTTTCTCCAGGTCCACCGCCTTCGCTTGGCTTTCCTTTTCAAGAAGCTCATAACGGTTGGCGGCATCTTTCAACTCAACAGCCATCTTGGCTATTTTCTCCTTGCTCTAGCAATGCGCGGCCTATTCGGCTCTTAGCTCTTCGACCGCCTTTAGGGTGGCCACATCACTCTTCCTGGTTTATTCCTTGGCTCGGGCAAGTTCCGCCCGAAGGGTCTCCACGTGTCGGATTTCGGGTTCCGGCAGACCCTTGAGGTTCGAACTCTGGGGTGCACGCGGAGATCTCGCCTTCTACCTACCTGCGCCCCGCCGCCTCGCTAAGATCTAGGCTATGGGAAGAATAGCACAAGAGACGCAAGGTTTATACTAGTTCGGGCCACCGTTGTGGTGTAATACCCTACTCTAGTTTGTGGCGTGGTGGATTGCCTCTTGGGCTGATGATGATGAGCAATACAAGGAAGAACAGCCTCATGAGGGTCTGTTCTTGGCTGGGGGAATGAACTACTAGGAGGAGTTCAGTCGCCCTTCTCTCTCTCTCTCTGTCTGTTGCCTATGCCTTTCTAACTGATTGCCGGGTTGCTAGATGCCTCTACCCTGGGGGTGGCTAGTCCTATTTATAGGCAAAGGCCCTGGGCCTCTTCCCAAATATTGAGCGGGAAGGGCGCCAACACTTGGCCATTTTGAAGGGGAACATCTGGTACACTTATCCTGACTAAAGTTGGTCCTCGCCTGCCAAAGGCTCTGGTGGTGATGCCGGCCTGGGCTCCACAATGACTTCCTCCCCACCGTTGGACTGGTCTTGGTCTCGTTGCACCGAAACGGGTGCCTTTGCTTGATGCACTTGCCTGTGCTTGCTCCCTTTGCACCAAAGAGGAAAGGAGAACACTGCGCGGGGTGGCGCCCGCCTGGCGCCCTTGGTCGTCATGGCTTGCGTCATGGGCACCTCGTGAGGTACCCCGCCTTGATCTCTCCGCCTCCTCGTGAGCCAGCCTGATGAGGCCGTGCCTGAGGAAGCTCCGCGTCGTCCGCCCCGCGAGGCTTGGCCCCTCGCGAGGGTCCTGGGTCTGTGTTGATGAAGATGGGCCGTGCTGGGCCCCTTTTGAGCCACGCCGCGGGCCGCAGGCAGGCAAGTCTGGGGACCCTCGTTTCCAGAACGCCGACAGTAGCCCCCGGGCCCAAGGCGCGCCCGGACTTGGCCGTGCAGGGAGGTGGAAGGGCAAGGGCGAAGGGCCGCGGGCCCTAACAGCCTGCGGCCTTGGGCGCCGCGTGGCGGTTGATTGGACGTGGGCGGCACTGTTCCCGCACGCCCCCTTATTTTGCGCCCGGCTAGGCGGACTCGTAGTCGTACACAGCCGCTCCCCTTTCTATTGCTCGAGCGTCCTCTGTCCTTCCTCCTCTCGAACTCCAGCTCCTGCTTCCAATCCAATCTCGATTCTTCCCCCCTCCTTCCCATCGCCATGGCTCCGACGAAGAAGGAAAGAGGGAAGAAATCCATGCCTCCGCCTTGCTCGTCGCCGTTGGCGGCTCCCACCGAGAGCTTGGGCAAGGTCAGCTCGGCTCTGGCCACCATCTTCAACGAATGCGGGAGGACGACGGCTTGGCCCGCATCCCACTTCTCCATCGGTAGGATAGCCACCGAGGTCTAGTATTTTGTCGATAGCCTATGGGCGGGTCTGGTTCCCCCCTTTTCTGATTTCTTCAATGTCGTGCTTTCCCACTATCAGATCCATATGATGCATCTGAGTCCTGAATCCATCATCCTTCTTTCGGTCTTCGCCTTTGTTTGCGAGGCAATGGTGGGCATCCTTCCTTCGGTTGCCTTGCTGCGCCACTTCTTCTCTCTGCGCCTTGTCGATCCTAGCCAAAGCTCGGCGTGCGTGAGCTTCGTTGTCGTGTCTGAGACAGCGGCCTCAGGGATTGACTTCAGGCTCCCTCCGTCCGCGGCTGGGTTCTGCGAGCGGTGGCTGTATGTGGATGTAGGGGTGCCCAGCCCCCTGCTGTCGGAGCCAACTTCGCCTGCCGTCACCAATTCGGGCTGGGGCCAGGAGCCGCTTGAGAGCCCCCGGCTCGTCTTCATCTGGCACCGCTTCGCGCTCTTGAGGGCGCTTGGCGTGACAGCGCCCAAGGTGGTGAAGGAGTTCCTGCTACGCCGCATTGCTCCACTCCAACGCCACTCCCGCCGGATATGGGCCCTCAGCGGGCGTGACGATCGTATGAGGCTCCAAGAAGAGGACCTGACGCCTGAAGTGCTGAGGACAGCGCTCTTGATCCTGACTGGGGACCCCAACCCTGGCAGCATCCAGTAGGGAGGGGCCTTGTTGTACCTCTGCCGGAACAGGGGCGACCTGGTGAGCCAGATGCCTATCTTCGATGAGTGGGGGCTGCGCCCCGCCGGCCTCCAGGGGCCTCGCGGGAACCTAGTGGTGGTGACTGCCCTTCCAGTCGGCCAAGGCGACTCTTCCTCAAGTGGCGGAGCAGGGAGGCATGAGGCGCCAGAGGCCAAGGGGGCTCCCGGTGGGGCGACAGCGCCGGGTGATGCTCATGAAGGAGCAGCTCCTGGGGCCCGTGCCGCTGAGGCTGAGGGTGGCAAGCAGCCACCCCCAGCGCCTGGGGCTGAGGCCCCTGAGGCCCCAGCTGCGCCTCCTGGCGAGGCGATTGGCAGCACGCGTCAGGCAGGCGCCCCTGACGCGGATCGCCTCGACGCTCCGTCTTTGTCGCAGGCTGATCCCTGCGCCCTTCTCTTGGGCTGCTTCCGCGTGGACTTCGAGGCCCTCCGGAGGAAAAGGGAGGCCCTGGGCGACGATTACCCTTGTCGCCTGCTGAAGCGTAGGAAGTACTTCGCCACTGATGAGTAAGCCTTCTCCCTTTCCAGCTCCCGATCCTCCTGTTTCTTTTACTGACCCTTGCTCCGCAGGCCCCTTCCGGCCGAGCTCGCGGAGGAGGCTGAGGTGCCGTCCCCCTTGGCTTCGCCCCCTCCACCATCCTCAGGTGCTCCGAGCAGCACAACCCTCCTGGTGGGGGCGATCGGCGGGGCGAATCGTCCCGAGGTGCATCGAGGTCCTGCGTACCCCGCGATCTTCCTTCGCGGGCCTTCTCGTGGCATAGCCAGCCTGCCGTGGGCTTCTCGTCTAGTCGTGAACTGCGACTGGCTGAGGCGCTCCCTGCGCCCTTCATCCGGAGACGGGCCGGCTCCAAGCCAGGCTTCTGGCGTGGCATGCCCTGCCGTCGCGAGGGTGCCAACACCCAGCCCCCTGCCCGGGGGGAGCGCTGATTTGTGGTCCCCGGCGCTTGCTTGGGGCAGATGATGGTGTGGAAGACGTGCTCGAGCGCGCCCGGGAGCGTCGCGCTCGTCGCCAAGGATTCCTTCGAAGGGCGGCTGACGCGGTGAGTCTGCTTGGGGAACAGCTTGCTGATGAAGACGCGCGCCTCGAGGCCGAGGGCCTGTGCCTGGCTACAGAGAGGCGCGCGCTGGAGGGCGCCATTGCCCTTGCGCATCATCAGCGCGATCTTGACGACGAAGAGGCGAAGGCGTCGCTGGAGGCCTCTCGGGAGGCCCGATCTCAGGCCGCTGAGGAGGCCCGGGAAGACGACCGACGGCGAGAGGCGGCGGAGGAGCGGGCTCGGGAGCTCCTGGCCTGGTGCCACTCACTGGAGGACCAGGCGGAGCTGCGCGAGGCAGCTCTCGCATCGATGAAGGTGGCCTCTGGCGACCCAGCAGAGCTCCAGAAGCATGAGGAGGCGTTGACACTGGAAGCCGCCGAACGCACCCGCGAGTACGAACGGCTGGAAACGAGGGAGCGCTTGGTGACGCAGGCGGAGGATGATGTCGCTGCACGGGAAGCCCGTGTCCTGGAGGAGGTTGGACGTCGGGTGGCGATGGCGCGCCAAGACCTCGAGCGCGAGTTCGAGGGGAGGCTGGGGTTGATCCGGGTCGAGGCTGAAGGTAGGACCGCAGCCTTGAGGACCAAGCTGGAGGAAGCGACGCGGCGGGCCGATGCTCTTCGGGTCGCGCTTGAGGTAGCACAAGGGGAGTCAACCACCTCCCGGGTCGAGGTGCTCCGTCTTCGCCAGCGGGTGGAGGAGGCTGAGGCCATCGCACGCCAGAATGCGGATGAGATACGTCAGCGGCAGGTCCTGGAGCATGAGCACGGCCCCATGCTCTCCACGCTCCGGGAGAGAGCCAACACAGCCTTGGGCAACATCTGCGAGGCGGCTGTTGGCGAGCCGCACGCAATCAACTATGCCTGCAACCTTCAGTTCTTCACCATCGTGGTGACGCAGCTGGAGGCGCGGTCGGTCAGGGCCGACAGGTTGGTGGAGGAGAGGAGCCGCACCCTGCTCGGGCGCGCCTTTTCCCATGTCTTCAGCCATCTCCGGAACATGGATCCCCACTTTGACTTCGACGCCGCCATCGCCCCAGTCCCCCAGGTCGTCTGAGACGACCTGGCGCACTGGGTGGAAGACAATGTGGATGCTCTTGTCAGGGACTTCGCTTCGGACAACGACGACGTGATCGTGGCTGCTGAAGAGGGTGGTGTGGTGAACGGCCCTGACGCCGCTGGCGGCGACGCAGACAGCGATGGCGAGTCTAGCGACGCCAGCTACAGTTCGGGAGGTGCTCCTGAGGACGCATTGGGGGATTTATCCGACTAATTATGCATTGTCCCTGTTTCCTTACCCTGCATGAATAGAACTCAGGTTTTGGCCTGATGATTGTGAGAGCATTTTGGGAGGGGGATCCCCTCATGTAAAACTTGTGTTCAGCGTATTAGTAGATGTTACATAGCCCGTGCGTCCGCGCCTGGTGGTTGGCTAGTTTACCTTTGTTTCGTGCGGGCCCCGAGGTAGCCTGCGGGAGGCTGTGGCGCCTCGAGTGTTCTCTAATCGAATCTGTAGGATGTGAGAGTGTCGCGGGCGGCGAGCTTCACAGGCGTTGGCCTTCTTCACAGGCTCCGGGCCTTTTCCAAAAAGGGATAATCTTCACAGGCATTCGCCTTCTTCACAGGCTCTAGGCCTTTTCCAAAAAGGATAATCTTCACAGGCATTCACCTTCTTCACAGGCTCCGGGCCTTTTCCAAAAGGATAATCTTCAGAGGCATTCGCCTTCTTCACAGGCTCTGGGCCTTTTCCAAAAAGGATAATCTTCACAGGCATTCGCCTTCTTCACAGGCTCCGGGCCTTTTCCAAAAGGATAATCTTCACAGGCATTTGCCTTCTTCACAGGCTCTGGGCCTTTTCCAGAAAGGAATAATCTTCACAGGCATTGGAAATCCTCCCGAGAGGATGCGGCGGCGGCAGTCTGGGCTGCGCGCAAGCTAGGCCTGACCTGGCTCGCGAGGGGAGGCAGCTGAGGCGAAGTGGTAATCGAAACGCGAGAAATGGCTCGAACGAGACTAAGCACCCCTTCCCCGAACACACGCAAATTTCAAATTCGAATCCAACTTAAATCTAGCGGGGGAAAATTACAACCAAAGGGAAAAGCAATGAAAGCAGACAAAAGGCCGCGTCCGGCACCTAATCTAGTCTTGGATGTCTTCTCACCAGCGCGGAGCTAAGTGCTGCCACTGGGCGTGGGAGGGAGCCCCAGGGCCTGAGGCCGGCACCCCTGAGACTCCAGGGCGTGTACAGCCCCACTCATTATTATGTGAGAGTGTCACGGGGCGGCGAGCTTCACAGGCACTGGGCCTTCTTCATAGGTACCGACCTTGCTTCATATCGCCAGACGAGGGCCCCGCCTTGCACCACACTCTAGTGCCATCAACGACGACCGGAAACTAGGACACCACCGATGGGGTAGAGCGGTCGCCAGCGGTTCCCCAGACGACCACGGGTCCTCTGCCAGGGGCAGGCCCTGGGGCACCTCCCCAGCAGAGGGCCTACCTCCTGAGAACGCCTTGCTCCGAACGCCACGGTGGTGATGTCGGATCTCTGGCCCTCTCCTGCAGCCCCCTGCTCCCTCCTCCCGAGGGGTAGGAGATTGTGGGAGCGGGGCAGCTGCTCGCTGTGGTGACCTGCACCTCCTGCGATCCATGATTAGCGTATGCCTGCTCCTGAGGAATTAGAGGTACCCGATAATCGTCGCCTCCAGCGTGGCCGGTGGGACCGTCCCGGGGCTCCTGGAAGAGCTCAGCTTCTGGTGTCTCATCCCCCCCAGCTTGGGCTGAGGAGCGAGCCTTGTTCGCCCTCGTGAGTGTGCCCTTAGTCCATCATGTGGGGCACGTATTCTTCTGGCGCCGTCATCCCGAAGGCCCCGCCGTAGTGCTCCGCGTGCCATGCAGCTCTACTTGACGCGCCCACCGTGGGGTGGTAGCGCGGCTGTCCGCTGGGGCCGTGGGCCGCGTCGAGTCCCTCTTCTTCGCGGACCGGGGGTGGGGGCAGCGCCGCCGCCGGTCCGGTGCCGACAGCTTCACTGGCGTTGGAGTAGCCTTGGAGCCTGCGGGCGCACGCGGAGCCCCCGCGCGTGCCGCCCTGGGATTGAGGTGGGAGCTGGGTGCAGAAGGGGTAAGCCTCCGAGGCGGCAAAGCCCAGGAGCTCAGCGACCCGCTCCAGCAGCACGTCGCGGCCGCCTTCCAGCAGCCTGCACTACAGCAGCTCTCGGGCCACCGTGAGCGTGGCCCTCGAGTTCGCCTGCTCCCGGAGGGTGTACGGTGTCGTGGTCGCGGCGTGATTGGAGGCCCTTGCTGCCGACCGCGCTTGCCGCGGTGTGAGGGATGTCGAAGCCTGTCCGCGTCGCCCGCGGCCTGCAGCACCCTGCGGACCGCGAGCTGCCTGGGGCGCGGGGTCGCCCGAGGCGAGCGGCTCTGCGCGGGCGGGCCACGCTGCCCATGGATCTGGGTTGCCTGCCTGGTCGCCGGACATGGTGATGACGACGCGACGGGACACGAAGCGGTAGAAGGGTGGATTCTGGCGCACCCCTACCTGGCGCGCCAAAGTTCGGATTTCGGGTTCCGGCAGACCCTTGAGGTTCGAACTCTGGGGTGCGCGCGGAGATCTCGCCTTCTACCTACCTGCGCCCCGCCGCCTCGCTAAGATCTAGGCTATGGGAAGAACAGCACAAGAGACGCAAGGTTTATACTAGTTCGGGCCACCGTTGTGGTGTAATACCCTACTCTAGTTTGTGGCGTGGTGGATTGCCTCTTGGGCTGATGATGATGAGCAATACAAGGAAGAACAGCCTCGCGAGGGTCTGTTCTTGGTTGGGGGAATGAACTACTAGGAGGAGTTCAGTCGCCCTTCTCTCTCTCTCTCTGTCTGTTGCCTATGCCTTTCTAACTGATTGCCTGGTTGCTAGATGCCTCTACCCTGGGGTGGCTAGTCCTATTTATAGGCAAAGGCCCTGGGCCTCTTCCCAAATATTGAGCGGGAAGGGCGCCAACACATGGCCTTTTTGAAGGGGAACATTTGGTACACTTATCCTGACTAAAGTTGGTCCTCGCCTGCCAAAGGCTCTGGTGGAGACGCCGGCCCGGGCTCCACAATGACTTCCTCCCCACCGTTGGACTGTTCTTGGTCTCGTTGCACCGAAACGGGTGCCTTTGTTGATGCTCTTGCCTGCGCTTGCTCCCTTTGCACCAAAGAGGAAAGGAGAACACTGCGCGGGCTGGCGCCCGCCTGGCGCCCTTGGTCGTCATGGCTTGCGTCATGGGCACCTCGTGAGGTACCCCGCCTTGATCTCTCCGCCTCCTCGTGAGCCAGCCTGATGAGGCCGTACCTGAGGAAGCTCCGCGTCATCCGCCCCGCGAGGCTTGGCCCCTCGCGAGGGTCCTGGGTCTGTGTTGATGAAGATGGGCCGTGCTGGGCCCCATTTGAGCCATGCCGCGGGCCGCAGGCAGGCAAGTCTGGGGACCCCCGTTCCCAGAACGCCGACACGACGGCGGCAGCTCTATCTGCAGTCACAACATATTACATATACTAGCATCATGCTCCTCTTAATATATGTTGATCACTGGGGAATACATACCATGTGCCTCGTCAAGCCGCTTGTTTACAAGAACGATGTCGGCATCTGCCGCATCAAGTTGCCGCTTCAGTTCGGCAAACTCACTAGTCGGGCTAGCAACCGAACCCTCAGACGCCTACACATGAAAGCAGCATGATCATTACCTGGGACTATGATCCTCTGTTTGCCGCCTTCCGACAGCAACCAGAGTCTCAGGGGCTACTATCTGCATAGGGCACACCTAGCGTGTGCGGTACCGTCAGAAAATATATATTACTTTGCGTACCTCAAAGCCTCTTAGCAGGCTCATAAAGGCTTCATGCAACCCACTTTCGGCGGATGAAATTCTCTCAAACACCGTACCCATTAGAGTACGATGCGCCTCTGAGATAGCCGCTTGCTCCAGAAGACTCATCAGTGCGTCCGGTCGGGCGCCAGACAGTCCTGGACTCTTTTTGCGGCTCTCCTTACGAGCCAAATACACAGGACTTCGGATGGCCGAAAGGTTACCTTCTGGCCTTGGCGGATCAGGAGAAATCCTCCGTGACGACACCTCAGGGTCGTCCACCTCATGAGGCGGGGAGACATGGGGAGGCGTTTCTCTCTCCATCATCTCCGGAAGTAGATCCCCTGAAGACGAACTCTGTCAAGAAGGGCTACGATCCGAACTACAAGACATATGTCTCGGTTATTGTTCTCAGAAATGAAGCAAGGTATATTTACTATAAAGTACTTTTGTTTACTTATAGCTCGATGGAGGGTTGATCCCTTTGCGGGCATTGTGCAGTAAGGATGCCCTCCGGGGTAGGGCCCCCCTGACAAAGGTTTCTTCCCTCGCTTGAAAACCATTGTTTCCAAGTCTTCAGAGGCGGCCATGTTCCTTCATTGGGGAGAGGGAATTTTAGATTCTTCTCCCTGGTTATCCTCCTTCGAGGAGGCACTAATTCCCCCGGTTTGGATGAATAATGAGTGAGGCTCGCTTTCGGCTTCTTTGTTCCTCCCTTTATATTCCCCTGATGGTGCTTGATAAGGCGCAAGCTCGAGCATCATGACTAGTACAGGATCCGGTGAGCCTTCGGGAAGGGGGGCCGAACACCTGATCATGTTCGCCTTTTTTATCCAGTCCTAGTAAAAGACCTACTTTTCAGAATAATGTTGTGATAAATAAAGAGGCGGCGTGTTCGGCCGCGGAATTACTTACTTGGGTGTCTGGACGATTGCAGTTCAGACCCGCATCCTCGAAGGTGTCCAGACACTTTATTCGTGATCCGAAGAACAATCCATACATCTCTTCGAGCGTCGTGCCGAAGAATTGCTGAATAGTTTGCGGTGCTTCCAGGTTGAACTCCCACATACGGAGAGATCGACGTTGGCATGGCAGGACCCGACGGACTATCATGACTTGCATCACCTTGACAAGGCTGACATCTCTCTTGAAGAGATCTCGGATACGGTTCTGCAATGTCGGCACATCATTAGCTGGCCCCCAGTCCAGCCCTTTGTTGACCCATGACACCAATTGTGGTGGAGGGCCCGGACGGAAAGCAGGGGCAGCTACCCACTTAGCGCTTCGGGGAGCGGTGATGTAAAACCACTCCCGCTGCCATAACTCGGATGTCTTCGGGAAGGAACCCTTTGGCCATGGAGCATCGGCGCCTTTGTTTATTATGGCACCTCCGCACTCTGCGTGCCGCCCCTCAATCATCTTCGGCTTCACATTGAAGGTCTTGAGCCATAAGCCGAAGTGTGGGGTGATGCGGAGGAAGGCTTCACACACGATGATAAACGACTAGATGTGAAGGATGGAATCCGAAGCCAGGTCATGGAAATCGAGCCCGTAGTAGAACATAAGCCCTCTAACAAAGGGATCGAGACTAAAGCCTAGCCCTCGGAAGAAGTGGGAAATAAATACGACACTCTCGTTGGGTTTGGGAGTGGGGATGACCTGCCCTTGAGCAGGCAGCCTGTGCGAGATTTTGGCGGACAGATATCTGGCTTCTCTCAGCATCTTGATGTCCTCCTCTGTGACAGAGGAGGCCATCCACTGGCCTTGAAGGTTGGATCCGGACATGATTGAAGGTCCGAAGCGCTTGGCCTGAGCCTTGAGTGTTGGAATTCAAGGTGGGGGGAAGGGAAGGATCGAACGTGAGAAGAAAAGGGCAGGCCTCGGCCCCTTTATAAAGAGGGTGAATATCAAGCGTCCCTCGCGTGACCGTCTGGAACTCACCTAAGATCGAGGAGTTATACCAGCAAGCACGATTGGGTTACCCACACCCGTATTGATGAGAATCCCGTGAAAAGAGGGACACGATCTCTCCTTCAACAGGACGTGCCAATAAAACCGCCTCGCAACACGTGTGGTGGCAGGCTCGGAAAAAACGGTTCCTCATGACCAGACCACGGTGGAACGTCACGTTATGAAAAGCTGTCAGCAGATTAGATTTGTGGAAATATTATTCTCTCTATGGTGGTATGTGGAATTTGTTTTGCAGAGCCGGACACTATCCTTGTGTTCAAAATCTTCTATGGAGTATTCGGAGGAAGAACCCGCCTTGCAATGCCGAAGACAATCTGCGCGCCGGACTCATCGTCATTGAAGCCTGGTTCAGGGGCTACTGAGGGAGTCCAGAATTAGGGGGTCCTCGGATAGCCGGACTATATCCTTTGGCCGGACTGTTGGACTATGAAGACACAAGATTGAAGACTCCGTCCCGTGTCCAGATGGGACTCTCCTTGGCGTGGAAGGCAAGGTTGGCAATACGGATATGTAGATCTCCTCCTTTGTAACCGACTATGTGTAACCCTAGCCCCCTCCGGTGTCTATATAAACCGGAGGGTTTAGTCCGTAGGACAAGAACAACAATTATACCATAGGCTAGCTTCTAGGGTTTAGCCCCTATGATCTCGTGGTAGATCAACTCTTGTAATACTCATATCATCAAGATCAATCAAGCAGGAAGTAGGGTATTACCTCCATCGAGAGGGCCCGAACCTAGGTAAACATCGTGTCCCCCGCCTCCTGTTACCATCCGCCTTAGATGCATAGTTCGGGACCCCCTACCCGAGATCCGCCGGTTTTGACACCGACACCCACGAATGAGTCCGCGAACAACCCACAGTCCAACATCTCGGACAGTGGCACTTCCGTAAGCGACGTGTTAATTAATTCAAGATTAATTAACCATTTCTGACCGACAAAAATAAGGTTTGTCTCAGCTCATTCCCGCAACCCGCAGCGCGCACGCATCGTGATGAGGCGAGGCAAGGCGGGCGGAGGAGGAGGAGCACGCGTGTACAACTCATATTCCCAAGCTCCCAATAGCAAGTGGTATAGCAACCCTTATAAAGAGGTCTCACTCTTCTTACTTTAGCGGTATGGGACTAAACAACCCACACTTCCCACCACTTTCCATACACATTAATGGGCCTTAGAGAATAAGCAGGGATTATTGTCTTATATGGTCCTAAGCCCATCCATAATCCAACAATTCCCCACCAGATCTCGAGGCACATAAGTTTGTCAACTGTTCCAAACAATGTTTGATATACCAGAATTTTCAGTGCAAACTGTTAAGTTGAATTTCCACCTAGAGAAATAGGATTAGACTTCTTCACAACTGAACAATGGACTATGCCTTGAATTGTCAGTGTGCAGAAGTTTCGCCTATTGTCAGCTAATACGTGGCTGCCGAAGGCTGAACCCCACAGGTGGAGCTTATTAGTCATACTCCATACCTTCTCATGAGCTTCCTGGAGATCACCCAATCTCATAGACCGCGACCAGCAGTCGGGCTCACATAGGTGTGTTCCTCCAAAAAATGCTTTGTAGGTTAGCATCTTGCTTACATAAGCTTTGGAACACATTAGGACAAAAGTCAGCCTGCCTTACAAAATTGAGAGTATTATGCATCTCCAACAGAGTGAGTTAATTAAGGATACTCTCCTCAGTTGACCGCTGGATTGTTTTCCCAGGTCCTAATTCACGGGATCTCCGATCACATAGGTTGGGTTACCCCCATGGCAACTTACATGGGTCTCATACCCATCTCCCTCGATGCATTTTCTATTACAATCCGTGATAGCCCTTTCGTAAAAGGGTCTGCCAGATTCTTAGCCGTTTGGATGTAATCCAACGCTATTACTCTGGAGTTCCTTGATTTTCTGATAGATTTCAATCTTCTTCTTATGTGGTTTGTGGATTTCATATTATCCTTTGAACTCTTAGCCTTGGCAATCACCGTTTGATTGTTACAGTTCATAAGGACAGCTGGGACTGGTTTATCAACCACCAGCAAATCCATCAAAAGCTCTTGAAGCCATTCTGCTTTGACGCATGATGTGTCTAATGCTGTGAGTTCTGCTTCCATAGTCGATCTGCTTGCAAGACTTCAAGGAAACAACACCAACACCAAGTGTGAAGACATATCCACTTGTGGATTTCATCTCATCAGCATAAGATATCCAATTAGAATCGCTATACCCCTCAAATACCGTCGGGTACCCGAAATAGTGAATTCCGTAGTTCATAGTACCTTGTAAATAACGCATCACTCGCTCAACAGCATGCCAATGCACATCTCCTGGAATGGAAATAAACCGGCTCAGTTTGCACACAGCAAATGAGATGTCAGGACGAGTAGCCCAAGCCAAGTACATGAGTGAACCAACCACTTGAGAATATCTCAATTGATCTACAGGCGTCTGAGACCAAGGTTATCGAACCAGTAGGAGAACCAAGCAACACAACGTAAACATCACCTGCACACAAATAACAAATACTCGCAACCCGATGTAAAAGAGGGGTTGTCAATACCTCACAGGTAAAAGGATAAATATTTTTGTAGCAGTTTGGATAAATAGATCTCGCGGGAACGCGAGATAAAATAAATAATAATAAATTACAGCACGGTATTTTTGGATTTTTAGAAATATAGATTTGAAAATAAAAGCAAAGGAAAATAGATCGCAAAGGCAAAATATATTGAGAAGAGACCCGGGGGCCGTAGGTTTCACTAGTGGCTTCTCTCGAGAAACATAGCAAACTGTGGGTAAACAAATTATTGTTGGGCAATTGATAGAACTTCAAATAATCATGACGATATCCAGGAAATGATCATTACATAGGCATCACGTCCAAGATTAGTAGACCGACTCCTGCCTGCATCTACTACTATTACTCCACACATCGACCGCTAACCAGCATGCATCTAGTGTATTAAGTTCATGGAGAAATGGAGTAATGCCATAAGAACGATGACATGATGTAGATAGGATCTATCTATGTAGAGATAGACCCCATCGTTTTATCCTTAGTAGCAATGATACATACATGTCGGTTCCCTTTTTGTCACTGGGATCAAGCACCGTAAGATTGAACCCACTACAAAGCACCTCTTCCCATTGCAAGATAAATAGATCGAGTTGGCCAAACAATACCCAAATATCGGAGAAGAAATACGAGGCTATAAGAAATCATGCATATAAGAGATCAAAGAAACTCAAATAGCTTTCATGGATATAAAAATATAGATCTGATCATAAACTCAAAGTTCATCGGATCCCAACAAACACAACGCAAAAAGAGTTACATCATATGGATCTCCAAGAGACCATTGTATTGAGAATCAAACGAGAGAGAGGAAGCCATCTAGCTACTAACTACAGACCCGAATGTCTACAAAGAACTACTCACGCATCATCGGAGAGGCACCAATGGAAGTGGTGAACCCCTCCGTGATGGTGTCTAGATTGGATCTGGTGGTTCTGGACTTTGCAGCGGCTGGATCAATATTTTATCGACTCCCCTAGGGTTTCTAGTATATTGTGGAATTTATAGAGCAAAGAGGTGGTCCAGGGAGCACCCAAGGTGGGCACAACCCACCAGGGCGTGCCTGGGCCTCCACGCGCGCCCTGGTGGGTTGTGCTCCCCTCGGAGCACCCCCCCCCAGGCGCACCCTTGGCCCATTGGGTGTCTTCTGGTCCATAAAAAATCTTCGTGAAGTTTCGTTGCATTTGGACTCCGTTTGGTACTGGTATTATGCGATGTAAAAGACATGCAAAAAACAACAACTGGCACTTGGCACTATGTCAATAGGTTAGTACGAAAAAATGATATAAAATGATTATAAAACGTCCAAGATTGATAATATAATAGCATGGAACAATAAAAAATTATAGATACGTTGGAGACGTATCAACGTGCCTTCGAACTTTTGAATCCGCACGCTAGGATCATATGGTGTTGCAGAAGGTTTGCAGTCTGAATATCCAAAACGGCTCAAAATCTTCTCAAAATAGTGGGATTGCAAAAGTCTAATTTCACCCTCGGTATTTCTTAGTAGCTTGATGTTCAAGATAACATCAGCCACGCCGAGGTCTTTCATCTCAAAGTTATGAGATAAAAAGGCCTTGACCTCCTCAATTACTTTGAGGTGGGTCCCAAATATCAGCATGTCATCGACATACAGACACAGCATAACTCCTTCGCCCCCACCATAGCGATAGTATACACATTTTTCAACTTAATTAACAACAAAGCCAGTAGATGTCAAAGTTGTATTAAACTTCTCATGCCATTGCTTAGGCTCTTGTTTCCGGCCATACAAAGATTTCACTAGCTTGCACACCTTTCTTTCCTGACCATTTACTACAAAGCCATCTGGCTGTTGCATGTAAATTTCCTTGTCTAGCTCTCTGTTAAGGAAAGTCGTCTTAACGTCCATCTGATGAACGAGAAGACCATGCGAGGCAGCCAATGCGAGTAACACTCGAATGGTTGTCAGTCTAGCCATAGGTGAGTATCGAAGAAATCCTCTTCTTCTTTTTGGGTATAACCCTTGGCCACAAGCCTAGCCTTGTACTTCTCAACAGTACCATTCGGCCTAAGCTTCCTTTTGAACACCCCTTACATCCCAATGGTTGGCAACCATAAGGACGATCAGTGATCTCCCATGTCCCATTAGCCAAGATGGAATCCATCTCACTATGGACCACATCCTTCCAGTAGTCAGCAGCCGGAGATGCATAAGCTTCTGAAATGGAAGTGGGAGTGTCATCATCCACGAGGTACACGATGAAATCATCACCAAAAGACATTGTAGTCCGTTGTCTCTTACTCCTAACAGGAACTTCCTCATCATCCTCTGATGAACTTTCATCACTTTTGTGTTCATAATATTCCATCAGAATGGTAGGTTCAGGAGTCTCATCAGATTCCAGTCTAGAAGTGCTTTGCATATCTCTCATGGGAAAAATATCCTCAAAGAATGTAGCATCCTTAGACTCTATAATTGTACCGACCTTCTGGTCAGGTACCTCAGATTTCACTACTAGAAATTTATAGCCAACACTATTCTTAGCGTAGCCCAAATTAACACAGTTCACGATCTACGGACCAAGCTATCGCTTTTTGGGGATCGACACATTGACTTTCGCCAAACAGCCCCAAGTGCGCAAGTAAGAGAGTGTAGTTCTTTTCTTTTCCCATTGCTCATAGGGAGTAGTCTCATTATCCTTGGCAAAAACTTTATTCAGGACATGACATGATGTCCATACATCCCCCCACCATGCCTTGGATAAACCCGAGGTATCTAACATGGCGTTAACCAAATCTGTTAGATTACAGTTTTTCTATTCGGCAACCCCATTTCACTCGGGTGAATAGGGAGGCGTCCTCTCATGAATAATACCATGTTCCGCATAGAATAAATCAAACTCATTAGAAAAGTACTCTCCACTATCATCAGACCGGACTCGTTTTGTTTTCTTCTCAAGTTGGTTCTCAATTTCAGCCTTGTAGATTTAAAGTAGTGTAGAGCTTCATCCTTTGTATTTAACAAATACACATGACGGAATCTAGTGGAATCATCAATTAAAGTCATGAAGTATTCCTTTACACCTTTAGTCCACACACCATTCATCTCACAGAGATCTGAATGTATGAGCTCTAGTGATGACAGGTGTCTCTCCTTCGCAGGCTTGTGAGGCTTACGAGGTTGTTTTGCTTGCACACACTCATGACACATAAAGCCTTTGGCTAAAGTGGAACTCGGAATTAGATCCATCTTAGCCAGCCGCGTCATATAACTGAAATTTATGTGACAAAGGCGTGAATGCCAAACCTCAGATTCGTTCACATTAGAATGAATTTGGTTCATGACTTTATTACATAAATCCTCCAGGGAAAGGCGGAATAGACCACAATCATATCATTTTCCAATAAATAGTCCATACCGAGATATGACTACTTTGTTGGACTCAAATACTAACTTAAACTCTTCTTTACATAGAAGGGAGCCACTAACGAGATTCTTGTTGATGGCAGGGACATGTTGCACATTCTTTAATTGCACGATCTTTCCCGAAGTAAACTTTAGATCTACCATGCCAACACCATGAACAGAAGCATGCGAGCCATTCCCCATCAGAACGAAACAATCTCGTGCAGCCTGGTAAGAAGAAAACAAAGACACATCAGCACACACATGAATATTGGCCTCAGTGTTTAGGGTGTGCGTTTGGTTTTTTTGGTTCGGTTTATGCGGTTTTTATACTTTGGTTTATACGGTTTTATACGTAGATACGGTTCAGTTTCAGTAATAACCATTCAATTTCGGTTCGGTTTCGGTAATAACCATTAAATTTCGGTTCGGTTTTGGTATAACCAAAATAACCAAAGTTGATGCAAACTTTTGAAAAACAAATAATTTTGGGGTCGCATGATTTGGTGCATGTATGTAGGTTAGATTGTTTTTGCGAAAACTGTGTATGTAGATTAGATCATTAGATTGCAGACATCATTTGGTCCTAGTCATATATACGTACGACTTACACTTGTCCAGTTAAAACTCTAAAACGTACGACTTGCCCCTGATCAAGTATTGATGTCTGAAGGAATAAAAAGCAAGGAGCATGTTGCTTTCTTGTTCTTGTCGAGCATCAAAGTAGTGTTAGGAAATAAACCACGAGTGTGTCATGGCGTGCGTAGCGTGTGCATGCATGTGTGTTTCGCGTAGTGGTTAGCCGCGTGAGCTAGCTAGCTAGGCGGTTAGCGATCTGTTGCAAGTGGCCGCGGTGAGCACGTCGTGGACGCTGCATGCGGAGTCCAACCGCCCCAGGCGCGTAGGAGCGCGTTGTTGGTGCAAGCGTTGCATGCGGATCGTGGGAGCACGTCGTGTGCGGGCAGGCAGGAGCGGGGTGTGGCGTGTGTGTGCTATATAGCCCCTCCATGTGTATGTATAAGCTGAGCCAGCTGAAAGAAAAAAGATTAGGGCGTTGGTGCGTCCATGGCGGCGTTCGTCGCCAGCAAAACTCTCTGTTGTCTCTTTCAGTTCATCTTCTACCTCCGTCCGTGCGAGAGATAGAGGCCTGTGGCAACAACGAGTAGGCTATGCCAAAGACATGCAAATCCTAGTACGACACTAGCAAATGCCGGATGAGTTTTTGTTATTTTTATACAAGGATGAGCTCACGTGTCATGTGGAGATTTAGGATGAGCTCATCACATCCCACACAAACAACCTCGTTTTTTTAGACAAGGATGAGCGCTGGTGGCTGGCGCTGGCATCATTTTGTTTGAGACAAGGACTAGGAAACAGGCTCATGCGTTGTAACGGGGGAAATAACCCCCACACACCCTTGCCCATTTAATATGCCTAAAGGCCTCACCCTTATGCCCCTAACATAATAAACATGACTAATATCTTGAAGGAAATATGCCCTAGAGGAAATAATAAAGTTATTATTTATTTCCTTATATCATGATAAATGTTTATTATTCATGCTAGAATTGTATTAACTGGAAACATAATACTTGTGTGAATACATAGACAAACAGAGTGTCACTAGTATGCCTCTACTTGACTAGCTCGTTGATCAAAGATGGTTATGTTTCCTAGCCATTGACATGAGTTGTCATTTGATTAACGGGATCACATCATTAGGAGAATGATGTGATTGACTTGACCCATTCCGTTAGCTTAGCACTCGATCGTTTAGTATTTTGCTATTGTTTTCTTCATGACTTATACATGTTCCTATGACTATGAGATTATGCAACTCCCGTTTACCGGAGGAACACATTGTGTGCTACCAAACGTCACAATGTAACTGGGTGATTATAAAGGTGCTCTACACGTGTCTCCGAAGGTACTTGTTGGGTTGGCGTATTTCGAGATTACGATTTGTCACTCCGATTGTCGGAGAGGTATCTCTGGGCCCACTCGGTAATGCACATCACTATAAGCCTTGCAAGCATTGCAACTAATGAGTTAGTTGCGGGATGATGTATTACGGAACGAGTAAAGAGACTTGCCGGTAACGAGATTGAACTAGGTATTGAGATACTGACGATCGAATCTCGGGCAAGTAACATACCGATGACAAAGGGAACAACGTATGTTGTTATGCGGTCACTGGAAGAGTGGTCTATTTTTGTTGAATCTCGATAGTTCCGCTTCCAGTGACCAGTTTGTTTGCAGTAGAAGCACTCAGTCTCAGGCTTAGGTCCAGACTAACTGATTTACCGCTATGTTCTTGGGGTTATGCTTTAGAGACGGCTGCATTCATGTTAAATAGGGCACCATCAAAATCCGTTGAGACGACACCTTATGAACTATGGTTTGGCAAGAAACCAAAGTTATCGTTTCTTAAAGTTTGGGGCTGCGATGCTTATGTGAAAAACCCTTAACCTGATAAGCTCGAACCCAAATCGGAGAAATGTGTCTTCATAGGATACCCAAAGGAAACTGTTGGGTACACCTTCTATCACAGATCTGAAGGCAAGACTTTTGTTGCTAAATTTGGATCCTTTCTAGAGAAGGAGTTTCTCTCGAAAGAAGTGAGTGGGAGGAAAGTAGAACTTGATGAGGTAACTGTACCTGCTCCCTTATTGGAAAGTAGTTCATCACAGAAACCGGTTCCTGTGACACCTACACCAATTAGTGAGGAAGTTAATGATGATGATCATGAAACTTCAGATCAAGTTGTTACTGAACCTCGTAGGTCAACCAGAGTAAGATCCGCACCAGAGTGGTACGGTAATCCTATTCTGGAAGTTATGTTACTAGACCATGACGAACCTACGAACTATGAAGAAGCGATGGTGAGCCCAGGTTCCGCAAAATGGCTTGAGGCCATGAAATCTGAGATGGGATCCATGTATGAGAACAAAATGTGGACTTTGGTTGACTTTCCCGTTGATCGGCAAGCCATTGAGAATAAATGGATCTTCAAGAAGAAGACTGACGCTGACGGTAATGTTACTGTCTATAAAGCTCGACTTGTTGCAAAAGGTTTTCGACAAGTTCAAGGGATTGACTACGATGAGACTTTCTCACCTGTAGCGATGCTGAAGTCTGTCCGAATCATGTTAGCAATTGCCGCATTTTATGATTATGAAATTTGGCAAATGGATGTCAAAACTGCATTCCTGAATGGATTTCTGGAAGAAGAGTTGTATATGATGCAACCGGAAGGTTTTGTCGATCCAAAGGGAGCTAACAAAGTGTGCAAGCTCCAGCGATCCATTTATGGACTGGTGCAAGCCTCTCAGAGTTGGAATAAACGCTTTGATAGTGTAATCAAAGCATATGGTTTCATACAGACTTTTGGAGAAGCCTGTATTTACAAGAAAGTGAGTGGGAGCTCTGTAGCATTTCTGATATTATATGTGGATGACATATTGCTGATTGGAAATGATATAGAATTTGTGGATAGTATAAAGGGATACTTGAATAAGAGTTTTTCAATGAAGGACCTCAGTGAAGCTGCTTATATATTGGGGATCAAGATCTATAGAGATAGATCAAGACGCTTAATTGGACTTTCACAAAGTACATACCTTGACAAAGTTTTGAAGAAGTTCAAAATGGATCAAGCAAAGAAAGGGTTCTTGCCTATGTTACAAGGTGTGAAGTTGAGTAAGACTCAATGCCCGACCACTGTAGAAGATAGAGAGAAGATGAAAGATGTTCCCTATGCTTCAGCCATAAACTCTATCATGTATGCAATGCTGTGTACCAGACCTGATGTGTGCCTTGCTATAAGTTTAGCAGGGAGGTACCAAAGTAATCCAGGAGTGGATCACTAGACAGCGGTCAAGAACATCCTGAAATACCTGGAAAGGACTAAGGATATGTTTCTCGTGAAAATCAATATCAGATGGAGTCCAAATGCAACGAAACTTCACGGAGATTTTTTATGGACCAGAAGACACCCAATGGGCCAAGGCAGCACCTGGGGGGTGCTCCGAGGGGAGCACAAGCCACTAGGGCGCGACTGGGGGCCCAGGCGCGCCCTGGTGGGTTGTGCCCACCTCAGGACTCCCCCGGACTGCCTCTTTGCTCTATACATACCCCAATATTTCAGAAACCCTAGGGGAGTCGACAAAATATTGATTCAGCCGCCGTAGAGTCCATATCCAATCTAGACACCATCTCGGATGGGGTTCGCCACCTCCATTGGTGCCTCTCCGATGATGCGTGAGTAGTTCTTTGTACACCTTCGGGTCTTTAGTTAGTAGCTAGATGGCTTCCTCTCTCTCTTTTGATTCTCAATAAAATGGTCTCTTGGAGATCCATATGATGTAAATCTTTTTGCGGTGTGTTTGTTGGGATCCGATGAACTTTGAGTTTATGATCAGATCTATCTTTTTATATCCATGAAAGTTATTTGAGTTTCTTTGATCTCTTATATGCATGATTACTTGTAGCCTCGTATTTCTTCTCCGATATTTGGGTTTTGTTTGGCCAACTTGATCTATTTATCTTGCAATGGGAAGAGGTGCTTTGTAGTGGGTTTGATCTTACGGTGCTTGATCCCAGTGACAGAAGGGGAACCGACACGTATGTATCGTTGCTACTAAGGATAAAATGATGGGGTCTATCTCTACATAGATAGATCTTGTCTACATCATGTCACAATTCTTATGGCATTACTCCGTTTCTCCATGAACTTAATACACTAGATGCATGCTGGATAGCGGTCGATGTGTGGAGTAATAGTAGTAGATGCAGGCAGGAGTCGGTGTACTAATCTTGGATGTGATGCCTATGTAATGATCATTTCATGGATATCGTCATGATTATTTGAAGTTCTATCAATTGTCCAACAGTAATCTGTTCACCCATCGTTTGCTATTTTTCTCGAGAGAAGCCAGTAGTGAAACCTACGGCCCCCGGGTCTCTTCCTCATATATTTGCCTTTGCGATCTACTTTTCCTTTGCATTTATTTTCAGATCTATTAAACTAAAAATACAAAAATACCTTGTTGCAATTTATTTTATTTGGCGTTCGATCTATCAATCTTTATAACTTTCTCCCGTCCACGTGCCAATTTCTGGCGCCGTTACCCGAAAGGCATTGAGAACCCCTTTAGCACGTCGGGTTTCTAGTGGTTGTTATTTGTGTGCAGGTGATGTTTACGTTGTGTTGCTTGGTTCTCCTACTGGTTCGATAACCTTGGTCTCATCACTGAGGGAAATACCTACCGCCATTGTGCTGCATCATCCCTTCCTCTTTGGGGAAATACCAACGTAGCTTCAAGCGACATCAAATACATAAACGAAGCTTTCCGCAACATGGACCAGAACAAGCAAACTGTTTGTTGTTGCTTGCATCACTTGGTGGTGAGTGAAAACAAGTACTTCCACGTGTTTATTCTTTCTGCAATTATAGTTTCCGAAATTCTCCTCCTAACAACTGAAGTTTTTTTGTTTTTTTGTTTTCTGCGGCAGATCCTATACCTTGATTGGCTTGTTCATGATATACCTATAAGCAGTTGTGGCATACGAGCGAATGCATGGAATAGCAATCTAATCGCCAAGGTGATGAAGAAGGACTTGATATCCCCTGGTGTGTTCGGCAAATTACAAGTGAGTTCTCTTGCCTCTTTTTCAATAGCGCCTCTTCATGTTTTACTCATGTCTTCCCAGCTTTTAATTCATTTTGGTAGTTGCACAAATGCTTTGAGATCAGCTTCTTGGTACTTGCTGGAAGTTGCACAAAAATTGTGATCAGTTGGCACAACAATGCCTATAGTTTCACAACTTGTAGCTTCTGTTTGGCAACTACACACATGTTGTTGGCACATCATCTGTTTAAGTTGCACAGTTTTTTACTTATTTTTTTGTTGCACATCATGTTGTTTTGTGTCATGCGGGTTGCACAGTTTTATGCTTTGTACAGTTGCACATATGTAGTATCCAGTTGGCCCCAACAATTGTTTCAATTGCACAGGTTACAACAATTGTTTTTCTTTTTAATGCCAAATTTGTTTCATAATTGTGTTCTTTTCTTTTTCTCTTTTCACAACAGCTTAAAGAGGAGTATAGGGGCACGGAGCAGACACCTCTGTTTGGTGGTCTTTTGCAAGCTGAAGCATTCGTGGCATCCAAGTTACCACAAACCTACAATCCGCAGGTAAGTATTGCATAAAGGAGTTTGCAACATTTTTTAAGATATTTTCTAATTGAATCAGTACTGATCACTTTGTGTTTTCCCACATGCTTTTTTTTGTAATGATGCAGAAAAAGGCAAAGATTGCCAAAGTGGTTCATGATTTGTGCAAGTCATTAACTGAACAGGTTGGCACCTTCAATCAAGCAGTGGCCAAGATTGATGACGAGGAGCCGGATATTGATCCCTACGTACAGCAGGCATCAATGGGAACCAGCATGTCACGTCGTGTTCCAACAAGAAACAGACGGGTTTCACAAATACAAGAAGTAGAGTTTGTTGAAGAGGAGTCAGAAGAAGATGATGAAATGGAAGCAGCACAAGATGTTGAAGATGATGACAACACAGATGAGGAGAATCAGAGGAGGACAAAGAGGAGGAGGACAAAGAAGAAGATGAGGAGGGGGAGGACAAAGAAGAAGATGAGGACGAGGAGGAGGAGGGGGAGGACAAAGAAGATGATGAGAAGGAGGAGGAGGAGGATGAGGATGGGGAGGAAGAAGAAGAAGAAGAAGAAGAGGAGGAGGAGAAATAAGATGAGGAGGACAAAGAAGAAGACGAGAAAGGAGAGGAGGAGGGCAAAGAAGAAGATAATGAGTCAGAGGTGGATGAAGAAGAAGAGGAGGCCAAAGAGGGTGACGGAGACAAAGGTGCAGGAGTTGATGGCAATGAGGTGGAAGAAGATGATGAGGAAGAAGACGAGGATGTTGGCCATGATGGTCAAGGGGGATTCAATGGATAAGCGATAGCAGCGATGACGATGATGACAATGCCCCTGGTTCTCAGGGTACAGGCGGCAACACAACCAGAGGAACTAGCAACTCTGTCAACCCTGGCAGCAGCAACAACTCATTGAGCAGCAAGAGCACACTACAGGTGTTGATTGACAAAACTTGCTGGAAAGAGAAGCATTTACCAAAGTCAAAGAAAAATGACGAAGCGGAGTCTCAGGGGAGCATTGATATGTTTAAGCTGTGCAACTTGAAGCCAGCTTTGCCAAGCACTTTTCCTGTGCCAGAGTTTCATGACCAAAAGATGTGTCAGAAGATCGATTTTGCCATTGACCAGAAACTATTTTTTGAAAGTGAGGCTAAAAAGAACTAAGTTCATATGGAGGAAGCAGGAAAGGGTCTTGACTGGTGTTATTCGAAGGCAAAATATAAGGAATATCTGAAGAGCATGCCAGATCTAAGTTGTAGCAAGATGAAGGAAGCATCCGCGGCAAACCCTCCTGTGGTGCAGAAGCGCAAAACAGTTTCAATGAAGAAGAATCTCAAGTTGCCTGAAACCAAGCAACAGGTGTTGAGAGCAGATGCTGAAATCAATGTGGAGAAGGAAGCTACATCAGCTGCTGACTTGGTGCCAACTGTTGTGAATATTGAGCCAACCACCACTAAACAGGGGACAACAATGCATGCTGAGCCTACAAGTATTGCAGGAGTTCAACAAATCAAGGGGAAGACCCCTCTATCAACACTCCCACCTAAACCAGCTAAGCAGCAAAAGGTTGTTAAGTTTGCCAAGGGAACAAAGGGGGAACATGGCACAAAAGGTGTGGGGTTCAAATACGAGACAGAGCAATGCGTCACAACCATCGATGCAGGAGTGCCAAGCTCAGCCAGATTGCTGCCAACTGGGGTTGGAAAGATGCCAACTACGGCTACTAATGTGTCAACTGAAGTGTCAATCAGCAGCGGGGTCACAGTCAAAACTACCACTGTTTCTCAGGAAGCCACCACTGCAACTGCAGGGTCCAATGTGCCAACTCATAGACATAGTTCAATGCCAAACACGGAAGGAGGTGATCAATCCGCCAAACTGCCATCTACAAGAGCTAACACACAGCAGCCAAGCGAGCCTGCGTCACCAAGAGCTGATTTTGAGTGCACACTAACACAAGAGCAGGTATTCAACATTATAAGCAGGTGCAAGCCTCCTAGGACGCCAACTACAACACTCTCGCGGACCAATTCATCCAATGATGCACCAGTCAATGTGCTGCAAGGAGATGCCTTGGGCCTAAAACCGATACGCAGATCAAACTCGTACAGCTATCATGGTGATGGGTACTGCGATGCACCACCCTTTGACCTAGGTATAGATGATGGCGATGAGCCTGCTGCAGCACCTGCTCCAGCAGTCCAAACGGGAGAAGCCAAAATGATTCTCATAGATGAGGATGTTTTGGATCCAGCAATTGTGAATGAAGCATGTGCTGCTGCTGACGCTGGCAAGGGATTAGCTCACCTGCCAGATGTGTATCACTAGATAGCTACCACACCCCGATATGTGGAGAACCAGCAGTTGGCAGCAGTAGTTCTTCAGGACCACCTGTTGCATGAAGACAGAGGAGGGTAATAAGGCCCGGAGCATCTCAAAGGTCCTCATTCATTGATTACAATAGAAATAAGACGTTCAACTGCACTGAGGTAGTGAACAAGCTTTACGCTACCCTCTTGTATTGGGTCAGACATCATCCAGAAGCAAATGATGCTGAAACCAGGTAAACCAACTCCCCACTGACTATATACATATTTTCAGTTGCACAGTACCACCCACCTAGTTGCACAGCAAAGCAGAGCATGTTGTAGAGAATAATGTTTTTAGTTGCACACTTTTTGTCTTTTTTGTTTAATACACAATTTTTGTTGTTGTTGTGGCCCTTCCAAGCTAAGTTGCCTTTTATTCTTGTAAAAAAATTCAGCCCTGATATAATCAAGTATGATTGTTTCTACATTTCTCTCAAGGAGTTAGTGGATTCCATGAAGCCTGTTCAATGGCTGTCAAGAATTGTTGTTGAGACTGGAATCTTACACATCATGAACAACTTACCAGAAGGGTCAAAGAAGGTCGTTATGCCACTAAGGCTATCCATAAGTTTTTTCAAAACCTTTTACCCTCTTCTTTTTTGTATCACCTTTTTTGCTTTGAACTCTTATTTGACCAATTGAGGGATTCCTTCTCATCCAACAAGTAGTTTGCCACATGTTTATCATTTATGCAGATCAATTTACAGCAAGGGGTCCACAATGTGAATGAGATAAACAAGCACTTCGATTACAAGAACCGTCTCGACAAGCAAGACTTGGTCAGCGTTGTCTGCACATGAACCATATCTCAGTTGGCACTCATAACATGTTTAGTTGCACATGATACATCTATTAGTTGGCACAAACATAGATTCTTTCTGGCCCCTTGCTTAACCTCACCATTTTTACTATTTTTCTTAGCTATAGGGTATTCCTGTATCTGAAAGTTCACGTGTTCATGTCATGCTACCAGTGCTTGAGTGCGATCATATAAACAAACTCGAAGGAGCAAGGCACTATTGGGTATTCAACCTCAACTTGAGGGACCAACGTTTCAAAGTTCTTGATTCAAGCAGGAAGCTAGACAACATTGAGTTGATGAACATCGCCTCTACCATCGCGTGGGTAGTACGCCAGCTATGGAGGAAGCATTACCCAAAGTCCAGCATCGAGCACTTCCAGATTATTTACATCGATGTACCGAAGCAGATCGACAAGTAAGACAAGAGGCATGACATTCTTCTCAATTTATTCCATCAATTTGTAGCTAGGTGCACGACTTCAGTAGGTGGTTGTCCATATGTTTCTACAGTTGGACTAGCTATCCTGCTTAGTTAGCTTGCTGTTTTCTTATAGTTGGCTGTCTATATAAGGTTCAGTTGCACAAATTGGCCTGCTCAGTTAGCTACATCACTATAGCAGTTGGATGTCCATATGTTCTGCAGTTTTTGCATTTAGGTGTCCTGATCAGATTGGATTATTGTTTCTTATAGGTCTTTATAGTTGTTTGTCCATACGCTTTTTTCTTAAAGAACTTGTGAATAACATATGGACTTCCAAACATTATAGTCTCTTCCTTTTGTTTAAACAATTACTCATTTTCTAGATGTACAATCTATAGTTCTTTAAGACACACAACTGTCTAGAATCTCTTCATTTTTATGATTTTCACATGGATTATCTAGCCAGTTGCACAATGGAACATCAGTAGTTGCACAATGACACATAATTAGTTGCACAGTTGGTAGAATGTTCATCATCTTCTTCAATTTTTAATTTCTGTGACAATTTTCCTTTTCCCCGCAGCAATGAGTGTGGACTATTCGCACTGCTGAATGCAACTGAATGGAACGGTAGCCAACTTCCCAACTATGATCCCAAGGAAGTACTCAACATCAGGAAGAAGCTGGCACATGATTGGGTCACGAATGTGCACAACTCCGCCCCATGGAGGAAGTTGTTGAGATATGAGAAGGACTAGGTCAGTACTTTTTTTATGCTCTGCTTTTTTTCAATGCCTTTTGCTTGGTTTGCACAATTTTGCACAGATTGTAGTTGCACAGTAGTAGTAAATCTATTGCAAATTCGGTCATCAATTTTGTTAACACATTAGGAGCACTGGGCATACAACTGGTCAACAACTAAATCTTAAACCATTTGCCAACAAAGGCGCAAATAGCAACCACTACATAGTGCATGAACTAATTCAAGAAAAACAACTTAGAGAAGAGAAAGCATAGATGCTGAATGTGTCCCCTTGGAGCCAACATTGCTCAAGAAGCATCATTATTTTTCCTTTTTCCTTTTTTCCATACAAACGATGTAAGAGAATCACAGCAGCCTCATTGGGCATCCACTGGCAGTGTGCTCTGTAGATTGGCAGTGGCTGCATTTGTTTTTCTTCTTTGGGCGTAGCTCCAGCGCCGATTTATATCGTCGAATCTTTGCCCCACCCTTTGTAGTAGACCTTGGAGGATCCCTGGGCACAAAATCATCAGAGGCTTGTGCAGGGGACGCAGCCTCTGACGGGACAGTAGGGCCAGTGTGCGTGGCCGCCGGACCAGCATGAGGTTGTGTTCGATTACCTGTGGAATAATGATATAAAAAGTTTAGTCTTTTTTTTGCTCAACCAGGACTGATGTTCTCTGCAACCACACAGCTCATGTTGTGCAAGTTAAGTCGAAAAGAAAGCCTGTACACTACAAAAAAAAGACACATCCGTGACATTTTGGGCCTAACGAAAAAAAATTATGTCATACTTATGACACTTCTATGATGATAATTGTGACAAAACCTGGTATCATCATAGATGTGGTGGGCTCCTACTTCTATGAAAAAATCATGACAGAAAATGGCCTTTTCATCCCGGGCGGGCCGGAGACGCAGCTGCATGACATTCTTTGGGCCGTCCATGACGGAAAAAACCGTGGTAGAAGCGAGGGCGAGGAAAATATCGGGGTGTTACCGGTTACGGTGGGTGGTCGGGGCCGAGCGATGCGCGTTTCTCTCGTACACGTACGTGCGTGTGTGCGAGGTGTTGGGATCTAACTGATCCCGAGCGAGGCGTTCGCCTACTGAACCCGAGCGATTGCACTGCAGGCTACGCGTTACTGAACCCGAGCGACTGATCGATGGCTGTTAACTGAACCCGATCGAGCGATTCCTTCGCTACTGCTGCTAACTGAAGCCGATCGATGCTGCCTCTGGATGAACAGTGAGCGTTGCTGGGGGGTTTGGATGAACAGTTCCCGGTGGGGGTGGATGAACAGGACCCCGTGGTGTTGCCTCTGGATGAACAGGACCCCGATCGATCGAGCCGGTTGGGGCTGGATGAACAGGACCCTGTGGAGGGCTGAATGAACAGGACCACCCCGTGGAGGGCTGGATGAACAGTAGACGGTGGAGGGCTGGATGAACAGTAGCCCGTGGAGGGGTGGTTGAACAGGAGCCCGTGGAGAGGGCTGGTTGAACAGTAGCCGGTGGAGTAGCGCGTGGTGGAGGCTGGATGAACAGGAGCCCGTGGATGAACAGTCGCAGGTGGAGGCTGAAGGAGGTCGACGGTGGATGAACAGTAGCCCGTGGAGGCTGGAGGGGGTCGACGGTGGAGATGAAAAGTATCCCGTGGAGTCCCATTTTGCGGTACGCCACACCCCTCCCAATGAACAGGATCCCCCGTTTTGACCGTAGCGCTCCAATACAAGTCTGTTTCCTCCGTTTTGCGGTCCGCCACACCCCTCCCGATCAACAGGACCCCGTTTCGACCATAGGAGGTCCAACACAAGTCCGTTTCCTCCGTTTTGCGGTACGCCGGACCCCTCCCAATGAACAGGATCCCGTTTCGAACATGGCCGGTCGAACACAAGGCCGTTTCCTCCGTTGTGCGGTACGACAGGCCTCATTTCCATCGGCTGTTCCGTCCAAGCCCTCCCGATGAACACGACGACGCATTCCGTTCCGACCTAGCCGGTTGGTTCCCCATGAACACGACGACGACGTTGTTTCTCCATTCCAACCCAGCCATGTACACGAGCCCTGGTCGTACGTATGCGCGAGTAGGCATTCGAGACCCCGCCCGTATGTACATACATGTCCGTATTTTCTTTCTTGCACCCTGGCCGCTGTACGTACGTGTACATTCTACGTGCGCACCTCTACTATGACACGTGCGCGTCTACATCGACCAGTATGTACGTACACGTTTGCGACCAGAATGACAAAACTACGTACGTTTCGACCAGGTGGGTCCCGACTGTCAGGCACTTCCTTGCGTGCGAAGATGTAGCTGGTGGGTCCCAGTAGTCCGGGGGGCGAATCATTTTTTTTCCAGATGCACTTCACTGCATGCGAAGATGTAGCTGGTGAGTCCCAGCAGTCAGGGAGAAACGTTTTTTTCACAAAATATGGCGGCTCGTCCGGTGGGTCCCTGCTGTTAGGTGGAGGAATAATTATTTTGCGCGTAATAAGGAGGCACTTCCTTGCGGCCACCGTGGACCCAGCTGTCAGCCTCTCCATGCACAATACTCTTCTAATGGAAGTCATTCCTTGACCACGTTGACCACGCCGCACCGAGAGCACCAGGGCGGTGGACGACGGCGAGGCCTAGGAAGGGGACGACGCGGAGCCGGTGAAGACGTGACAGTGGATACCCACGCAGAGAGGAGTATGAGGGTTCACTGGTTCGGCTGCAGTGTGAGGCTGCCGTCGCCGTAGAATAACAGGGGTGTGGGTGAGTGGAGGGATGGCCTGGCCAGCGGTGGGAGTAGTAGGGGGCGGTGAGGCCTCCGTGGCAGCACAACCAGCCACGGGAGGCAGGAGCAGGCGGCACAACCGGTGCTGCTTTGGGTGGCTGGAGCAAGAAGACCAGAGAAGAAGCACGATGGTCGTTGGATGGACATCATACGGTCACTGCAGCTAGAATTGTTTATATTGACTAAGTTGACAAAGCCCTTGGTACGCGTCAACTTAGTAGGCCCACAGGTCAGCTTCCGAAATGGTGCGCCCCAGATGTCAGGGGGAGGAATCATTTTTTGGGCGGGTGAAGCTAGAATATCCGAGATTAAAGAAGAAGCACGGCATCCGCTGGATGGACATCCAACGGCCACTGCTGCTAGAACCGTGTGTTGACTATAAGTTGACAAAGCCTTGCATACACATCAACTCTCTTCTTTTAGGGGACGCGTCAACTTAGTAAGGCCACAAGTGTGTGACAGAGAACTTATAGCCCATTCGAGATTTGTAAGAATGTGCAGCCAATTTTTGAATTCTAATGGAATTTACTACAGCCCATTTACAGTTTGTTAAAAGTACAGCCCATTTCAACCAACTGTCCAAAACACAATTCAATAAAATTTCCCACATTTTGATGGGATCTGACATATTTTTATCCCGAAATTTCTAGTCAGATTAACTACAATTTCAATATAAATATATATTATGTAAAAATCCAACGAAACATTGCGCTCGCAACAATTAATGAAATTAAAATTTTCAATATCCAAAAATAATATTTTATAAAGTAATTACGTGTTTGGTGCATTTTTTTATAGTTACTGCCCAGTTTTTATAATTACATCCCATTTATTATTTCTTAAAGCCCATTTTCTTGTTAAGCCTAATGCATCCCTCCTAGGAAAGATTTGTAGCCTAGCGGGGTGGAGAATAACAACTTGACCTTGCCTGGGTATTCCTAAAAAAAGTATAGCTGGGCTAGCCATTTTCAGCTTGAAAAAAATTAATATCTGGGCTGGATATCTGGCCTAGGCTAGACGGGCCATAGCCCGCCAGTTAATACCTGCAGCGATGTTTTCGTTGTTGTTCAGAGGAGAAAAATTAATATCTGGGCTAAACATCGCTCAAGAAAAACTCTGCAGTGCTCACACCTCAAAAACAAAAATACTGCTCGAGCTGCTTGGTCCCAGCTGTCGGCCGCTTCTTGTGCAATTCTCTCGTTTATTGACTACATAGGTTGACAATGGTGTGGGACCGTGATGTCAGGAAACCAGGAAGAAGCAATAAAAATTATAGTTTTATATACTAATAAGGAGGCAGTTGCGTACGTGCGGCTATGGCCCTGGTGTGTCCCCACTGTCATCCTCTCCAAGTAAAGTCATCTCCTCATCCTCATGTTCGTTGACCATGTTGACAATGCGAGACGGCGGCGCCACGGCGAGTGCAACAACTCGAAGGACAACGGAGAGGGCCTCGCGGAACCTACGGATGATCTGATACAGCGCCTGCTGCTCATTCGATAAGCCAGGATCATAGGGCCACAAGTCCGCGACGGCATTGTCGTTCGCTTGTTCACCGGTGCTCGTTGAGGAGACGAAGGTTGCAGCACAGGTCCTCCTGGGTTGGTAGCTCTTCCGCCATTAGGGCGTCGAAGTGCACCCGCACCTGCTCTATGGTGAACACCGCATGAACCGGCTTGGACAGTGGCGCCGGCTCCTGGTCGGAAGCTACGTCCATCGTCTGATTATCGTCGCTCAGCTCGGCGAGCTAGCAGGCGAGCCAGCATGTCCGGCTGCTGGACCGACCCGCTGCCAAGCACAAGTCTGACTGCCCTGGCCCACCCAGACCGCCTCCCTCCGCCTTCAAACGACACAAGTGTTGTCCGCCCGTCCTTCTGCCGCCCACATTAATGATACGCGGCTGCCGAGGCGGCTACTCCGGTGCCACACGTCCGTCCCTCCGCCGCCCACCATTGCTATATAAACTGCTGCGCCGGCCATAGCCGCAGTCATCCGCATACGTTCGCTTTCTCCTGTCCACACCACTACTACCCACCATGCATGGCTTCCTCGCGCTCCAGCGCTCTTCGGGACGGGCGAACAACGGACCACAAGGAGATGGCAGCCATTGCTGCCGACTGGCTGGCCAGCAGGCAGCCGGAGGACGACTACGTCCCAATGGAGAACATGGTACTCGACGATCCGGCGCCAACCCCCTCCTCCGTGCCATCTTCGCCGGTGCATTGCACCATGACCATCGGCGAGGCCCGTGCCCAATATATGGACACGGTGAGGCAGAAGCGTGAGGAGCAGTTCCGGGAGGCGCAGGCCGACGCCGCCTACAACCACCATCTCCTCTAGGAGCACCTCCGGGCGGAGGAGCAGATCGCCACGGAGCGGGCGGAGGAGGAGGTGCTGCTCGACTCATACCGCTTCGCCCGCGAGGGCCACCTCGAGCGCTGGCGGTACCGCATGCGGGTGGTGGAGGCTACGGCCGCCTACAAAGAGGGCAATGAAGCGGGCGAGGCGTTGTTTGGCTAGACCGAGGACGAGTTAGAGGACAATGCCGGCTCCGACAAGTCCCCGCTCCGCTGGCGTCGACGAGGCCCTGCTCCGCCGAGGCTCCGCGGCGCCAACAACGAGGCAGAGGACACCGCCGGCTCCGCCGAGGCCCCACCCTGCCGGCAACGAGGGGAGGATTTCCCCCGCTCCGCCGAGGCGCCGCCCACTGGCAACGAGACAGAGGACATCGCCAGCTCCGCCAAGGCCCCGCCCCGCTGCCAACGAGGCTGCGCTACATAGAAAACGAGGAAGAGTAGAACACGGTAGGTCGCCGCCGCTCGGGTCCAAGTAAGGCCACCGCTTCTACCCTCCGGTTGAAGCCAAGCTAGGCGGGTTGACCACTGACGGCCGGTTAGCTTCTTGGCGGCGACATGGAGTCGGAGAGCTATATTGGAGAAGGACACTGCTTCTACTTAATTGCTGGTGCAGTTGGCTGATGGACACGTGGGCCCAACAGGCATCTGGGCCACATGTCAGTTACGCAACTGCACCTGCAGTTAAGTCACTGAAGCTTCTGTTTGGCTCAGCCGGACACAGGTGGGTAGCTTCAGTTAATTAATTATACCTCCAGTGCACCCCTTTTTAGTTGAAGAATGTATGTAATGTAATGAAATCCGGCATGTTTATATGAAATCCGACCGTGTATGAATGAATTTATTTTGATTAGTTTGAATTCTTGTATCACTGGCATTGGATGAACATGCAAAACAATACGTACTAGCATTATTCCCAGGGTGATCACCTCGTTTGCAGCAGTTTCACATGTACTCCCTCCAGTCCTTTCTAGTCTGCATACAAGTTTTGTCTGCAGTCAAAGTATCTCTACTTTGACCAATCTTATAGAAAAAAGTATGCACTTTCACAATGTGCGAAGTAAAAAGGAACAGAAGGAGTACAAAGAGTTTGAGCAGCTTTTTAGCATTCCTGTACATTGCAATCAAACACACAGGCCTGGCAATTCATAGAGAACATTCAAAACAATCGATGATTATGCATCTCAGCGATTCGCATGTCAGAGCCAATATTTACTTCACAACTAAAGAATAAAGAAAAAATGGATCGACGTTGCTGACAGCAAAGGGCGTCCCATTCGAAAATATCAAACACATGTCTTCTTGCTAAAATCAATGAGCAAAATTTTACAAGGTTGTCCCATTCCAAAATATCAAATGCCTACGATTGTGGAATGGGCAGGGTTTGCCATCAGTTCGAACATTGACATGGCACCTCGTGCTAAATAAACCAGCTGTTCTTTTTGTGCAGTTCCACCAAAATCAACCAAATTCGTGCATAGCTTGTATGATTTCGCCCTTATATGTTGCAACGCCTTGAACTTATAGGCACCTCCTTTCTTGTGGTGGAAATGAATGATTCGATGTATTCATGAACATTGTGTGCAGTTCCCATTGAAATCAAGCTGAGCACCCCTGTTTGCACAAATACAAAAAAAGTGATTAGTATAAAGCAAACTGTACTATGAATTGACAGTTTAAACAGGAACCTACATGGTCCATGTAGAGCACACGTTTAGAAAAATGGAACTCGCCGGAAAGAATCCTAGAACAACATTGTACTCGCCCATCACAGCAAGAAAATGGAGATTTGTCAGTCCTTCTAAACTGAAGTTAGTTTGGTCTTGTGGGGACTAATGTAACCATCCTTCAACTGCTCCTTCTGATGAGAAGATAGACATGGCTTCTTCATCCTGGCATAATCGGAACTAGTCACTTCACGTACTCCATATTCTTCTTGCGAGGAGGATAATCCTGTTGTGCAAAGACAAGAGGACAACTAAATGCTAGCATCCATGTTTGCTCAAAAAAAAGGAAACGAAATATTTAAAACAGCACAGATGGAGCACTTCTCAAGGACAATACCACTTTTTCATGACAGTATCTAAATAGTAGCACAACACCAATAGAGATGACAAAGCTCAATCATATGGATGAAATCAGTGGGCGAGTACCAACCTTTGTCAGGAGGCTTATTGTGTAGAGCATACAGATGAAGCACTTCTCCGGAACCATCTGTTGCTATCTACTGTGGTGGCCATGCTTACTATATACTCCTCGATTAGTTTAATGTTTCCAACATCTTCTTGTGCAGTTCCACTAAAATATATGGTATCTTCAAAGAAGATCCCTGTTTGCACAAGTAGAGATAATTACGTATTACATTAAGAGTGGCATCAAATCAGTGGCAAAACAATTGCTCGTTCCAGCCATAGCAATAAATTAAGATGCAAAACTATATCATTACCTGTTTCATCACAGTTCCAATGCTTCATTACAGCACCGGGAGTTGATTTTTGTTTTTCTTCCGCTTGTTCTTCCCCTTCATCACTTGGTTCAATAACAGACAAGCTTCGCCTTCAATGTAAGATTTGGCATGTCAATTAGGCTGCACAAGTATAGCACTAAACAACTGTTGGAAATATGCCCTGGAGACAATAATAAAAGGATTATTATTATATTTCCTTGTTCATGATAATTGTCTTTTATTCATGCTATAATTGTGTTATCCGGAAATCGTAATACATGTGTGAATAATAGACACCAACATGTCCCTAGTAAGCCCCTAGTTGACTAGCTCGTTGATCAATAGATAGTCATGGTTTCCTGACTATGGGCACTGGATGTCATTGATAACGAGATCACATCATCAGGAGAATGATGTGATGGACAAGACCCAATCCTAAACATAGCACAAGATCGTATAGTTCATTTGCTAGAGTTTTCCAATGTCAAGTATCCTTTCCTTAGACCATGAGATCGTGTAACTCCCGGATACCGTAGGAGTGCTTTGGGTATACCAAACGTCACAACGTAACTGGGTGACTATAAAGGTATACTACGGGTATCTCCAAAAGTGTCTGTTGGGTTGACACGGATCAAGACTGGGATTTGTCACTCCGTATGACGGAGAGGTATCACTGGGCCCACTCGGTAATGCATCATCATTATGAGCTCAAAGTGACCAAGTGTCTGGTCATGGGATCATGCATTACGATACGAGTAAAGTGACTTGCCAGTAACGAGATTGAACGAGGTATTGGGATACCGACGATCGAATCTCGGGCAAGTAACATACGGATTGACAAAGGGAATTGTATACGGGGTTGCTTGAATCCTCGACATCGTGGTTCATCCGATGAGATCATCGAGGAGCATGTGGGAGCCAACATGGGTATCCAGATCCCGCTGTTGGTTATTAACCGGAGAGCAATCTCGGTCATGTCTACATGTCTCCCGAACCCGTAGGGTCTACACACTTAAGGTTCGGTGACGCTAGGGTTGTAGGGATATGTATATGCAGTAACCCGAATGTTGTTCGGAGTCCCGGATGAGATCCCGGATGTCACGAGGAGTTCCGGAATGGTCCGGAGGTAAAGAATTATATATATGAAGTGCTATTTCGGCCATCGGGACAAATTTCGGGGTCACCGGTATTGTACCGGGACCACCGGAAGGGTCCCGGGGGTCCACCGGGTGGGGCCACCTATCCCGGAGGACCCCATGGGCTGAAGTGGGAAGGGATCCAGCCCAAAGTGGGCTGGGGTGCCACTTCCCCCTTGGGCCCATGCGCCTAGGGTGGGGGAAACCCTAAAGGGGGGCGCCCCCTTGCTTGGGGGGCAAGCCCCCACCCCTTGGCCGCCGCCCCCCTAGGAGATTGCATCTCCTAGGGACGCCGCCCCCCCTAGGCCCCCTATATATAGTGGGAGGGGAGGGAGGGCCTCTCACCCACGCCTTTGGTGCCTCCATCTCCCTCTCCAACACTTCCTCCTCCTCCATAGAGCTTGGCGAAGCCCTGCCGGAGTACTGCAGCTCCATCACCACCACGCCATCGTGCTGCTGCTGGAGCCATCTTCCTCAACCTCTCCTTCCCCCTTGCTGGATCAAGAAGGAGGAGACGTTACGCTGACCGTACGTGTGTTGAACGCGGAGGTGCCGTCCGTTCGGCACTAGGATCTCCGGTGATTTGGATCACGTCGAGTATGACTCCCTCATCCCCATTCTGTGAACGCTTCCGCTCGCGATCTACAAGGTATGTAGATGCATCCAACCACTCGTTGCTAGATGAACTCATAGATGGATCTTGGTGAAACCATAGGACAAATTTTGTTTTCTGCAACGTTCCCCAACAGTGGCATCATGAGCTAGGTCTATGCGTAGTTCTCTATGCACGAGTAGAACACAATTTGTTGTGGGCGTTGATGTTGTCAACTTTCTTGCCGCTACTAGTCTTATCTTGCTTCAACGGTATTGTGGGATGAAGCGGCCCGGACCAACCTTACACGTACGCTTATGTGAGACCGGTTCCACCGACTAACATGCACTAGTTGCATAAGGTGGCTGGCGGGTGTCTGTCTCTCCCACTTTAGTTGGAGCGGATTCGATGAAAAGGGTCCTTATGAAGGGTAAATAGAAGTTGACAAATCACGTTGTGGCTTTCACGTAGGTAAGAAAACGTTCTTGCTAGAACCCTATTGCAGCCACGTAAAACTTGCAACAACAATTAGAGGACGTCTAACTAGTTTTTGAAGCAAGTGTTTTGTGATGTGATATGGCCAAAGTTGTGATGAATGATGAATGATATATATGTGATGTATGAGATGTTCATGCTATTGTAATAGGAATCATGACTTGCATGTCGATGAGTATGACAACCAGCAGGAGCCATAGGAGTTGTCTTTATTTTTTGTATGACCTGCGTGTCATTGAGAAATGCCATGTAAATTACTTTACTTTATTGCTAAACGCGTTAGCCATAGTAGTAGAAGTAATAGTTGGTGAGCAACTTCATGGAGACACGATGATGGAGATCATGATGATGGAGATCATGGTGTCATGCCGGTGACAAGATGATCATGGAGCCCCAAGATGGAGATTAAAGGAGCTATGTGATATTGGCCATATCATGTCACTTTTATTATTTGATTGCATGTGATGTTTATCATGTTTTTGCATCTTGTTTACTTAGAACGACGGTAGTAAATAAGATGATCCCTCATAATAATTTCAAGAAAGTGTTCCCCCTAACTGTGCACCGTTGCGACAGTTCGTCGTTTCGAAGCACCACGTGATGATCGGGTGTGATAGATTCTAACGTTCACATACAACGGGTGTAAGACAGATTTACACATGCAAACACTTAGGTTGACTTGACGAGCCTAGCATGTACAGACATGGCCTCGGAACACAGAAGACCAAAAGGTCGAGCATGAGTCATATAGAAGATACGATCAACATGAAGATGTTCACCGATGTTGACTAGTCCGTCTCACGTGATGATCGGACACGGCCTAGTTGATTCGGATCATGTTATACTTAGATGACTGGAGGGATGTCTATCTAAGTGGGAGTTCATTGAATAATTTGATTAGATGAACTTAATTATCATGAACTTAGTCTAAAATATTTACAATATGTCTTGTAGATCAAATGGCCAATGTAGTGCTCAACTTCAACGCGTTCCTAGAGAAAACCAAGCTGAAAGACGATGGCAGCAACTACACGGACTGGGTCCGGAACCTGAGGATCATCCTCATAGCTGCCAAGAAAGATTATGTCCTACAAGCACCGCTGGGTGACGCACCTGTTCTCCCTGCAGAACAAGACGTTATGAACGCTTGGCAGGCACGCACCGATGACTACTCCCTCGTTCAGTGCGGCATGCTTTACAGCTTAGAGCCGGGGCTCCAAAAACGTTTTGAGAGACACGGAGCATATGAGATGTTCGAAGAGCTGAAAATGGTTTTCCAAGCTCATGCCCGGGTCGAGAGATATCAAGTCTCCGACAAGTTCTTCAGCTGTAAGATGGAGGAAAACAGTTCTATCAGTGAGCACATACTCACTATGTCTGGGTTGCACAACCGCTTGACTCAGCTAGGAGTTAATCTCCCGGATGACGCGGTCATTGACAGAATCCTTCAGTCGCTTCCACCGAGCTACAAGAGCTTTGTGATGAACTTCAATATGCAGGGGATGGAAAAGACCATTCCTGAAGTATTTGCTATGCTGAAATCAGCAGAGGTGGAAGTCAAAAAGGAACATCAAGTGTTGATGGTGAATAAAACCACTAAGTTCAAAAAGGGCAAGGGTAAGAAGAACTTCCAGAAGGACGGCAAGGGAGTTGCCGCGCCCGGCAAGCAAGCTGCCGGGAAGAAGCCAAAGAATGGACCCAAGACCGAGACAGAGTGTTTTATTGCAAGGGAAGTGGTCACTGGAAGCGGAACTGCCCCAAATACTTAGCGGACAAGAAGGCCGGCGTCACAAAAGGTATATGTGATATACATGTAATTGATGTGTACCTTATCAGTACTTGTAGTAGCTCTTGGGTATTTGATACCGGTGCAGTTGCTCACATTTGTAACTCAAAGCAGGAGCTTCGGAATAAGCGGAGACTGGCGAAGGACGAGGTGACGATGCGCGTCGGGAATGGTTCCAAGGTCGATGTGATCGCCGTCGGCACGCTACCTCTACATTTACCTACGGGATTAGTTTAAAACCTCAATAATTGTTATTTAGTGCCAGCTTTGAGCATGAACATTGTATCGGGATCTCGTTTAATACGAGATGGCTACTCATTTAAATCCGAGAATAATGGTTGTTCTATTTATATGAGAGATATGTTTTGTGGTCATGCTTCGATGGTGAATGGTTTATTCCTAATGAATCTCGAGCGTAATGCTACACATATTCATAGTGTGAGTACCAAAAGATGTAAGGTTGATAATGATAGTCCCACATACTTGTGGCACTGCCGCCTTGGTCACATAGGTGTCAAACGCATGAAGAAGATCCATGCAGATGGACTTTTAGAGTCTCTTGATTACGAATCATTTGACACGTGCGAACCATGCCTCATGGGTAAAATGACCAAGACTCCGTTCTCAGGAACAATGGAGCGAGCAACCAACTTATTGGAAATCATACATACTGATGTGTGCGGTCCAATGAGTGTTGAGGCTCGCGGTGGCTATCGTTATGTTCTCACCCTCACTGATGACTTGAGTAGATATGGGTATATCTATTTAATGAAACACAAGTCTGAGACCTTTGAAAAGTTCAAGGAATTTCAGAGTGAGGTTGAAAATCAACATGACAGGAAAATCAAGTTCCTGCGATCAGATCGTGGAGGAGAATACTTGAGTCACAAATTTGGCACACACCTAAGAAAATGTGGAATAGTTTCACAACTCACGCCGCCTGGAACACCTTAGCGTAATGGTGTGTCCGAACGTCGTAATCGCACTCTATTAGATATGGTGCAATCTATGATGTCTCTTACCGATTTACTGCTATCTTTTTGGGGCTATGCTTTAGAGACTGCCGCATTCACTTTAAATAGGGCTCCGTCGAAATCCGTTGAGACGACACCATATGAATTATGGTTTGGGAAGAAACCTAAGCTGTCGTTTCTAAAAGTTTGGGGATGCGATCCTTATGTCAAGAAACTTCAACCTGAAAAGATCGAACCCAAGTCGGAAAAATGTGTCTTCATAGGATACCCTAAAGAAACTATTGGGTAAACCTTCTACCTCAAATCCGAAGGCAAGATCTTTGTTGCCAAGAATGGATCCTTTCTAGAGAAAGAGTTTCTCTCGAAAGAAGTAAGTGGGAGGAAAGTAGAACTTGATGAAGTATTACCTCTTGAACCAGAAAAGGGCGCAACTCAAGAAAATGTTCCTGAGGTGCCTGCACCGACTAGAGAGGAAGTTAATGATGATGATCAAGATACTTCTGATCAAGCTCCTACTGAAATTCGTAGGTCCACAAGGACACATTCCGCACCAGAGTGGTACGGCAACCCTGTCTTGGAAATCATGTTGTTAGACAACGGTGAACCTTCGAACTATGAAGATGCGATGGCGGGCCCGGATTCCGACAAATGGCTGGAAGCCATGAAATCCGAGATAGGATCCATGTATGAAAACGAAGTATGGACTTTGACAGACTTGCCCGTTGAGCGGCGAGCCATAGAAAATAAATGGATCTTTAAGAAGAAGACAGACGCGGATGGTAATGTGACCATCTATAAAGCTCGGCTTGTCGCTAAGGGTTATCGACAAGTTCAAGGGGTTGACTACGATGAGACTTTCTCACCGGTAGCGAAGCTAAAGTTCGTCCGAATCATGTTAGCAATTGCCGCATTCTACGATTATGAGATATGGCAAATGGACGTCAAAACGGCATTCCTTAATGGTTTCCTTAAGGAAGAATTGTATATGATGCAGCCGGAAGGTTTTGTCAATCCTAAGAATGCTAACAAGGTGTGCAAGCTCCAATGCTCGATTTATGGGCTGGTGCAAGCATCTCGGAGTTGGAACATTCGCTTTGATGAGATGATCAAAGCGTTTTGGTTTACACAGACTTATGGAGAAGCCTGCATTTACAAGAAAGTGAGTGGGAGCTCTGTAGCATTTCTCATATTATATGTAGATGACATTCTTTTGATGGGAAATGATATAGAACTCTTGGACAGCATTAAGGCCTACTTGAATAAGAGTTTTTCAATGAAGGACCTTGGAGAAGCTGCTTATATATTAGGCATCAAGATCTATAGGGATAGATCGAGACGCCTCATAGGTCTTTCACAAAGCACATACCTTGATAAGATATTGAAGAAGTTCAATATGGATCAGTCTAAGAAGGGGTTCTTACCAGTGTTACAAGGTGTGAAATTGAGCTCAGCTCAATGTCCGACCACGACAGAAGATATAGAAGAGATGAGTGTCATCCCCTATGCCTCAGCCATAGGTTCTATTATGTATGCCATGCTGTGTACCAGACCTGATGTAAACCTTGCCGTAAGTTTGGTAGGAAGGTACCAAAGTAATTCCGGCAAGGAACACTGGACAACGGTTAAGAATATCCTGAAGTACCTGAAAAGGACTAAGGAAATGTTTCTCGTTTATGGAGGTGACGAAGAGCTCGTCGTAAAGGGTTACGTCGACGCTAGCTTCGACACAGATCTAGATGACTCTAAGTCACAAACCGGATACGTGTATATTTTGAATGGTGGGGCAGTAAGCTGGTGCAGTTGCAAGCAGAGCGTCGTGGCGGGATCTACATGTGAAGCGGAGTACATGACAGCCTCGGAGGCAGCACATGAAGCAATTTGGGTGAAGGAGTTCATCACCGACCTAGGAGTCATACCCAATGCGTTGGGGCCGATCAAGCTCTTTTGTGACAACACTGGAGCTATTGCACTTGCCAAGGAGCCCAGGTTTCACAAGAAGACAAGGCACATCAAGCGTCGCTTCAACTCCATTCGTGAAAATGCTCAAGATGGAGACATAGATATTTGTAAAGTACATACGGACCTGAATGTAGCAGATCCGTTGACTAAACCTCTCCCTAGAGCAAAACATGATCAACACCAGAATTCCATGCGTGTTCGATTCATCACAATGTAACTAGATTATTGACTCTAGTGCAAGTGGGAGACTGTTGGAAATATGCCCTAGAGGCAATAATAAAAGGATTATTATTATATTTCCTTGTTCATGATAATTGTCTTTTATTCATGCTATAATTGTGTTATCCGGAAATCGTAATACATGTGTGAATAATAGACACCAACATGTCCCTAGTAAGCCTCTAGTTGACTAGCTCGTTGATCAATAGATAGTCATGGTTTCCTGACTATGGGCATTGGATGTCATTGATAACGAGATCACATCATCAGGAGAATGATGTGATGGACAAGACCCAATCCTAAACATAGCACAAGATCGTATAGTTCGTTTGCTAGAGTTTTCCAATGTCAAGTATCCTTTCCTTAGAGCATGAGATCGTGTAACTCCCGGATACCGTAGGAGTGCTTTGGGTATACCAAACGTCACAACGTAACTGGGTGACTATAAAGGTATACTACGGGTATCTCCGAAAGTGTCTGTTGGGTTGACACGGATCAAGACTGGGATTTGTCACTCCGTATGACGGAGAGGTATCACTGGGCCCACTCGGTAATGCATCATCATTATAAGCTCAAAGTGACCAAGTGTCTGGTCACGGGATCATGCATTACGGTACGAGTAAAGTGACTTGCCGGTAACGAGATTGAACGAGGTATTGGGATACCGACGATCGAATCTCGGGCAAGTAACATACCGATTGACAAAGGGAATTGTATACAGGGTTGCTTGAATCCTCGACATTGTGGTTCATCCGATGAGATCATCGAGGAGCATGTGGGAGCCAACATGGGTATCCAGATCCCACAGTTGGTTATTGACCGGAGAGCAATCTCGGTCATGTCTACATGTCTCCCGAACCCGTAGGGTCTACACACTTAAGATTCGGTGACGCTAGGGTTGTAGGGATATGTATATGCAGTAACCCGAATGTTGTTCGGAGTCCCGAATGAGATCCCGGATGTCACGAGGAGTTCCGGAATGGTCCGGAGGTAAAGAATTATATATAGGAAGTGCTATTTCGGCCATCGGGAAAAGTTTTGGGGTCACCGGTATTATACCGGGACCACCGGAAGGGTCCCGGGGGTCCACCGGGTGGGGCCACCTATCCCGGAGGGCCCCATGGGCTGAAGTGGGAAGGGATCCAGCCCAAAGTGAGCTGGGGTGCCACTTCCCCCTTGGGCCCATGCGCCTAGGGTGGGGGAAACCCTAAAGGGGGGCGCCCCCTTGCTTGGGGAGCAAGCCCCCACCCCTTGGCCGCCGCCCCCCCTAGGAGATTGCATCTCCTAGGGACGCCGCCCCCCCTAGGCCCCCTATATATAGTGGGAGGGGAGGGAGGGCCTCTCACCCACGCCTTTGGTGCCTCCCTCTCCCTCTCCAACACTTCCTCTTCCTCCATAGAGCTTGGCGAAGCCCTGCCGGAGTACTGCAGCTCCATCACCACCACGCCGTCGTGCTGCTGCTGGAGCCATCTTCCTCAACCTCTCCTTCCCCCTTGCTGGATCAAGAAGGAGGAGACGTTACGCTGACCGTACGTGTGTTGAACACGGAGGTGCCGTCCGTTCGGCGCTAGGATCTCCGGTGATTTGGATCACGTCGAGTACGACTCCCTCATCCCCGTTCTATGAACGCTTCCGCTCGCGATCTACAAGGTACGTAGATGCATCCAACCACTCGTTGCTAGATGAACTCATAGATGGATCTTGGTGAAACCGTAGGAAAAATTTTGTTTTCTGCAACGTTCCCCAACAACAACGACATTAATTTTCTGATGAAAGTGGCAAAATACAGGCCAACAGTTGTGAAATATCATTTTCTTACCTCAATGGGATATTACGGTGCACATACAGATTGGAAGTCTTGTCTCCATTTGTGCAGTTCACTAAAATCAAGCAACATTACCGTACATGTAGCACAACATATGAAAGCACACTGCAGAATCATGTGAAAGAAGGCTAGTACTGACCTCTCATGACGCGGATTTCAAAAAACTCACAAAAAGAAGATCTGGACCAAATTTGCCAACACGGATATGAAGTAAGATCTCCTCTTGTGCAGTTCCACTAAGATCAAGCAATCATGCAATGTTGTCGAAGTGACATTTTGGTTGAACTGTACAAAACACTCTTAAAACAAAAGTGTTTTGTGCAGTGCAACAAAAGGTCACAATGGCAACGAGGTGAAGTAGATAACCCTATTTACACAGAGGTGCAAAGGAAACAACAAGTGGTCAATAACGGTGGATGACACAGAAGCCAACAAAAAGAAGCATCTATCTTATCTAAATGAAAGCAAGACAGTAGCATTTCTCAAATGGTGGCATTGATTAATATTAATAGAGAGATTATATTAACAATAAAATTCGTTAAACATGTAATTTGCTTTTAACTGTGGCATTGCATCAATTTTCCAGCGGCATTATTAGAGGGTGTTTGTTTACAGGGACATTTTGGTGGAGGGACTAAAAAAACTCTGTGTCAGTCCCATCTAAACCAAACAGGAGGTACTTTTAGGGACTAAAAGTGGGCATTTGGGACTAATGAAAGAAGACCCCGAGGGAGAGTCTTTTTGGGACTTTTTCCAACAGTTGCCCCTGCCACGCATCGCACCTTGTCTCTATTAGTTCATTACTAGGGGTAACATGGTCTTTTAGCATGTCATTTAATAACCTCTAGTCCATGTTTAGTCCCTGGAACCAAGCAGGTAGGGACTAGGGAGTTTTTAACCAAACAGGGCCTTAGATTAACAACAGCTAAAGAGTTGCACGGGACAGTGGACGCACCAGCACCATGTGCATCTACTGATGTACTGGGGTGATGCACAGTCTGTTGCAACAAAGAAAAAACAACCAAGGAGCACATTTGTGTTGGTCCTAGTTTTGTTATCTTTAGACACCTTTCCCTATGTGAGCGCAGCAAAAGTCCTGCTCAAACTCTACAGTCTTGTCCCCCAAAACAAAATATCAGTTCATTACAGATGTGCATACTGCGTTTGTCATTGTTTTCCCTTTTCGACCAACGTAGGTGCTGGATATCCAGTCTATACTAGTACTTTCCCCCCTTCCTTTCCTCTTTGAACCACGTCCTAGATTTATGCTATACAACTTTCCCCACTACTTTTTCCCATTCCTTTCCTCTTTGAACCACGTCTTAGATTCATGCGATACAACTTTCCCCCTTCCTTTCCTTTTTGAACCATGTCCTAGATTCATGCTATACAACTTTTCCCACTACTTTCCCCCATTCCTTTCCTCTTTGAACCACGTCCTAGATTCATGGTATACAACTTTCCCCACTACTTTCATGTTTGATCCAACACCTAGATTCGAGTGCAGAAGCGGAAAAAACCCACATGCAGCTAGAGCAATGCATGTGGAATAAGTAAATTATACCTTAAGGTTCTTGGGGTGTGGTTCGGTGGGCGACCGGAGGCCGTTCGGCCCACACTATCTACGGCGGCAAAGAAGAAGGGGTTGGAGGCCCTCCCGCACCGCCGCTAGGTGAAAGTGAACAGTTGCGCCGGTAGTGGATCCCCTCCCTCGCTGACGGAGACAACATTAAGCCTCCTTCCCTTCCCGGCGGACGGATCCTGCCGGCTCTTTGACCAGCAGTGAGGGGAGAGTGAGAGGCCAACAAAGTCTTGTTTAGATCTGGAGAGGGTGAGAGAGTGTGAAGAAAGCAACTACAAGCGCTGAGGCTCCAGCGTGTATATATATACAGGAGAGAGTGTGAAGAGTGCAAACCCTAGAAAACAAGTGCCGAGGCTGCAGCTGATCGTATAGCTCCATATCCATCCATTTTGACCAGTCAAAGAATCCTCCTGGCACGAATTATGCTCAAGTGTAGTTATCGAACCCGAGACCTCAAGTTTGATGAGCGAACAGGCTAACCAGCTACACAACCCTCCCGTTATGTTCAACGAGAGGAAAATAACCTTTTATACATTCCTGCATTCATGTGACAAGAATGTCGTGTTTTTTTTGTGTGGGAGTCATTGAGATTTAAATCATAATCGTGTCATGTGGCTTTTGTGGTAAGACTATCCACAGTGGTGCAGAAATAATGCAACCTTAGTCACCTTACCTCTCTACACGTAGTACGTTGGGTCCCACCAGTCAAAGGGTGAAACAAACAAATAAATAAGAAAAGTTAAAATCATCAGCGGTGTATCTTACCTCACACATCTCGCTACTGCTCGAGAACACTGCCTAATTGATCCCTCTGTTCGCTCACGTACTATTTTAAGTGAATCCTTATTATAACATGCACACAATTTTGGGCACTTGTATTCGACCTAAGTCAGTGTGCCACTGTATCTCGTACGACTCCCTCCGTCTAGGTGTAATAAGTCACATTAGAAGGTGCAGCGGGACCAAGGTGCAAGCAGATTGGAGGAGAAGGAGAAACTTGACCGGTCATTCCTCCAATCAAAGCCCTGATTTCTGTCTCTAAACGCAACAATTAATCCAAACAACTAAGAGATGTCGTTTTAGCTACCATGCAGGGCCACGTATTAACTCGCATGCAAGCCGACTTCGATTTCTTGACTGATCAACGCATAGTTGCGCTCCATGCATTGGGTTTCCAGGGGAGATAACCAAGCAGAGTAAGGAGCGTTTGGTTACATTGCTTAGGCTGGTCATAGTGGTGAGTAACTTGGACTAGTAACATGCATATGTTACTAGTCTATGTTACTACTACGTGAAGTTTGCCGTCGGAAGCGAGCCGATCTAGCTCTCCTGAGCTAGCAAGGTTTTTCTAGCCCACCCAAGCTAGCTGGCCCACAAAAGCTAACATATTTTAACAGTTCCAAACGCCTAACCTTGCCCGGCTATGCTATAAGCTGTTCTTGCTAAGGATCCAAACGCTCCCTAAGTAACAATGCTCGCTAGCAACGAGGCTAGGAGGGGATTGAGATGCGAAGTTAATGGACGACGCCTAAACATTTTGGGAATATCTGATTTCCGTAAGATGACTTAACACCTAGACGGAGGGAGTACTACTCCTCATTCTAGGTTTGATGGAATATTCATCACCTCTTCTCTTCTTGTATGTACTCCATTTGTATCTCACTTCCTGTGGCTTCGCACTCGCACGATTTTCCTATTCTATGAACCTGTGTGTGCGTGTGCGTGTGCGTGTGTGTTTAATAGCATGTGTGTGTTAGAGAGAGCGACAGATCGACCTACTCAGGTACTCCTATAGAGAGATGGTGTGTAGTGTATGATTTTAGCCACGAGAGTCGGTGCATCCTCTCGTTTTCGGGCGTCCGGTAGGGACAGGAGGATAGCTGCCACGCCCGCTCCTGACTAGCCTGGCCCACTCAAAGCCCCTCCATCGCTCGCGCGCGCTTCTCACCCGAAACGGTCAGCACCGATCCAAAGAATCGGTACTGCATTCATGCCCGGGCAGAGCGGAGGCGACCTCTCACTGGCACCTGCGTTGAAAGGAGAAGCGGATTCAAGAGTGATGGTTGCTTCGTCTGTCCAACTTACTGCTGGGTCTATGTGATTTGACGGCTCATTGGTCATTACTACTGAGGTGGTAGGACTGTTGGATGTCCCACGCTTTCGGCGAAAGGAGGTACCACTAGATTACAATGTTCTCCATTCTTACGGCGGAGGAGTGCAAGAGCAGTGAAAACACGCAGGCTCAGTGATTACATGGCCCACCTCACACTATCACCATATTTTCTGGACACCGTGCGACACCTAACTCTTTACATAGTACTCCCTCCATTCCTAAATATAAGTCTTTGTAGAGATTCCACTAGGTGGACTACATACGGAATAGAATGAATGAATCTACACTCAAAATGCATCTATATACATCTGTATGTAGTTCATGGTGAAATCTATACAAAGACTTATATTTAGGAACGGAGGAAGTACTAGTATAGTACGTACTGCAATTTATCAGCAAGATAGTACAATGCTATGAAGCTTCCAGCTTATGTTACATGTATCTTGCGTCCAAGGTTGCCCGTTGCAGCATTTCATCAAATACAAAGGAGACTAACATGCATGCTATTGCATCTCAATGATTGACAGATCATAGCAAATATTAGTTCCTCAAAAAGATCATAGCAAACATGTTCTCCCTCCATTCCAAAATAAGTGTCTCAACTTTATGTAGGGGGTGTTTGTTTCCAGGGACTTTTTAGTGTAGGGACTAGAAAAAACCCCTCTTAGAGACTTTTTAACCAAACAGGAGGGACTACTAGGGACTAAAACTTGCTTTTTGGGACTTAATGAAGAAGACTCTCAAGGAGAGTCTTTTTTTGGACTTTTCCAACAATGCCCCTCCCTGCACCCATTGCCTCGCTGCCCCATGGTGTTGTTTGGTTGTTATTTTTCTGTATACTGGGGATAACATGGTCATTCAATAACCTCTAGGGAGGGACTAGGGACTTTTTAGTCCCTGAAAACAAACAGGGGGGGGCTTTTTAAGGAGTAGGGACTTTTTAGTTGGGACTAGAAAAAGTCCTAGGACTTATGAACCAAACAGGGCCTCAATATGGACTACATACGGAGCAAAATGAGTGAATCTACACTGTAAATACGTCTATATACATCAGTGTTTGGAGTATGTACTGGTAGTTCATATTGAAATCTACTAAAGGACATATATATTCCAAACAATATGATAATCTCTCTAACCAAGGTAGTAGGGACGAGGAGTAAACGGAGGGAGTAGTAAAATTTTCTCCTCGTCCTATGAGCCACCGCGCGTGTGGGCGAGGGAGCGGGCGTAAGGCGTACAGTACTACTACTAGTAAGCAAGCTTCACCTCATCCTGCGAGCCACCGCGCCCGTGGGCGGGGAGACAGCGTACTAAGAAAGTTTCTCCTTGTTCTGTGAGTTGACGGGACACATCAAAAGTACTCCAGTGTATAGAGCCTTGCCTCTAAGGTAGGCCCCACATGGTTTGCCTCTTTTTTAACATAACGCGTCAAGTCGCAATTTGTTTGTTCACTGGTGGTAGACAATCCTCCCTCCATCAAGTGGACAACCAGTACATGTGTGAAATTACCACGTGGGATGCCTTTTCATACAGAAATGAGCTCCACCGTGTACCCGCACGGGTGTGGTTGGGAAAGAGACGGGAGTACGTGTGACGTGCGTGCACCTCTTCTCTTCGTGCACGTCCCCCACCTACGTGGGTGTGTGTGAGAGAGATACAAACCTAGACAAATGGCTTGTGCGTTCGTGAGTGTTTTTTTTTGGGGGGGGGGTTGATTTCGTGAATGTATTTGTGGGAATATGTGTCGATGAAATCTCAAACAAAATTTTGCATGCAATGTGTGTGAAATGGAGGCCTATCCATATCATATATAGAGGGTCGGGCGGTCCACGAGAAGAGAGGGAGGGGTCATAGATATCGATAGAGTCGAAGAGAGGATCAAGTGGGTGGGTGCGAGATCGATGAAGAGAGCCATCGAAATTGTGTGTGTGCAAGTCAAAGATATAGGGAGACTGACCTACCGGAACGTCAGAGGGCACAGGTCAAGTTTGTGTGTGGCAGGGAGACATGACTAGAGTGCTCGATGTATCGGTGTGTGTGTGTGTGGGAGGGGTGGGGGGAGGGGTAGGCAGAGGCCTAACTATAGAGGTAGAACGACTCGTATATGTGTTGAGAAGGAGAGACCCAGCTATGTCTTGAGGGAGATCGGTCTACATCCATGCATAACTGAAGGACGGGAAATTGGATGGGACAGAGAGAGAGAGGAGAGGGAGAGGGGTAGAGTGCTGGATGGGTGATGGAGTTGCTTCTCGAGGATGGTGGGAGAGGCCTACTAGACAAACTGAGGGTGGAACTGCAATATTATCAATAAGAGTGGGGATGTGTTTCTGTGTGTGCCTGTGCGTGATAGATCTGTGGGGACACATCCATGGATGATGAAGGGGAACCATGTGTTTGGTAAGCAAACCTAACTAGATCGGTAGATCAATTGTTGTTTGTCGGAGGAAGGGAGAGACATAACTAATGAGGTAGATCGATCGACGCGTGGGGAAAATGATTTATAAGGACCTAGCTAGATATATGTATAGTGGGAGATCGGTCGGTGTACGTCCATTTGTTAGAGGCAAATAAGGCCTGGCGAGACGGATAGACAGAGAGAATGGAGCTAGGAGGTGGTGCGAGAGGCCCAGCTACTAGCTAGATAGGGGGAGGAGTGTGCGGTTGTGAAATCGATGAAAAGAGGGGTGAGAGTTTACATGTGTGTGGGACCGTATGAGAGACACGAGGCAAGGACACATAAAGGAGGAGATTGAAGGTGTGTGTGTATGTTGTAGGCAGACATCGCTGGAGAGGTTTATCAATCGGTGTGTGTCGGAAAGGATTTGTGGAGACCGTGGGAGAACGACCTAAAGAAAAAAATGAATATGCACGATGGATAAAATGCTGAGGGAGGGGGAGGGCGTGTGCGTGCACGAGAGAAAGTTAGTGGTAGCTACAAAGGTTAGAGGATTGTGTGGGTGTAAGAGACTAAAAAAATCATAATTTGATATGAAAGTGGATTCATATATTTGAATAGGAGATCATAGTGTTTTAAACATATGCATGCATCAATATAGCGGTGATACGCGTGTTGTGGTTTTGCACATGTTATACCATAATGTGATAATGCATGACGTTTCACTACAAAAAAAGTACACTTCCGTGATGATACTGTTTGTCACAGTAGGTCACGTTTTCTGTCATGCATGTACATCCATGACAAATTTATGACAAAATCAAGATAGTCATACCTGTGCTGTCGTAGAAGTTTTCCATGACATTACCAAAATTATCATCACGGAAGCGTCCACTTCCATGACGATAAATCGTGCGTCACAGAAGTGCTTTCGTCAAGGGTGACCGACACGTGGCACCCACCGTAACGGGACGCCGTTAAGCTATCGGGTCCGATTTTGGATCCGATAACCCATTAATAGCCCCGACCAATGGGGATTTTCCACGTGTAAAATCATCATTGGCTGGAGGAAACACGTGTCGGCTCACCATTGGGACAGATGTCATCCACTCATTGGACCCAAAGCGCCTATGATACGTCGACACGTGGCACGGCCCAACAGAGGCCCATTCCTGTGAAAAGGCCGACCCGTTTGACTTGGTCAAAAGGTGGCGAGCCGGCCCACGGCAAGCCTGTTAACGGCCTGCTCGCATATAGCCCATTTACAGACTGCTAACCCAGGGCCCATTTACGGCCTATCTGAATTAGGCCCAGTAGCGTCATCTGGGCCGTCCAATATAATTCCAGCCCGTTTTAACTTTCGGCCCATGTATGGCCCATGACGTCTTTCGGCCCATATGAGGCCCTTATTACTCTCGGCCCATTAATGGCCCATGGTAAAACTGGCTCGTAATGAACAGTGTATCACTTTATACCCATTAACGGCACGTGGTGAAACTGGGCCATAATGAATAGTGTATCACTTTATACCCATTAACGGCCCATTATTCCGTTGGGCTGTTTCCAGCCCATGTTATCTTTTAGCCTTCTCGGGGCCCATTTATTCTTGGGCTCATTTCCACATTCATTTACTTACGGCCCGTTACTGTCATTTTCTGCTTGTGGGCCAAATTCAGCCTGTGGTTACAGTCGGCCCGTTTGTGGCCCATTAATACGTTGGGCCGTTTTCATGTAAAAAAACCCATTGGGCTATTTTTGTAGAGTTATCAAATACGTCCTATTAATGGCCCATTATTGTCCACGAATAGTAGGGCCCATGATCAGCGAAATGATGATACACCCCGTAGAAGGCCCATGGATCCTACGGCCCGTAAAAGGCCCATGAATCGTACGGCCCGTAGAAGGCCCATGGATCCTACGGCCCGTATAGAAGGCCAATGGATCCTACGGCCCGTAGAAGGCCCATGGATCATACGGCCCGCAGGAGGCCCATGGTTACAACAGTCCGTGTGTTGCCATGATTATTTTGGCCTAGTTTCCAAAGATATGTGTCGGCGTTCTGGGAACGGGGGTCCCCAAACTTGCCTGCCTACGACCCATGGCGTGGCTTTGCTAGCAAGCCTGTACGGCCCATCTTCAGCAAGACATTCAAGACCTTCGGGAGGGGCCAAGCCTCGCGAGGCGGACGACGCAGGACCTCCTCAGGAGCGGCCTCACCAGGCTGCCTCGTGAGGAGCGGAGATATAAAGGCAGGGCAAACCTCGCGAGGCTCTCGTGACGTAAGCCATGACGATCAGGATCAGGAGGGCGCCAGCGCGCGCAGCGTCCTTGTTTCCTCTTTGGTGCTAAGGAGGCAAGCGCAGGCGCGGAGTACAAAGGCATCAAGCAAAGGTTTCCACATCTGTGCAACGAGACCAAGACCAGCAGGACGGCAAGACGGAGGTCACCATGGAGCCCAAGATGGCGTCACCGCCAGAGCCTTTTGCAGGCAAAGAACGCTTTTGTCAGGATAAGCTGTACTAGCTGTCCCCTTTCAAATTGGCCGCCGTTGTTGGCTCCCTTCCCGCTCAATATTTGGGGGAGAGGACCAGGGCCTCTATAAATAGGACTAGCCACCACAGTAGGAGGCAACTGATCTGATCTTGAGCAAACCCCTAGCCACACACCGAGAACAAGAACACCTCAACCTCAGGAGGTAGTTCATCCCCTTGTACTGTTCATCATCAGCCCAAGTGGCAATCCACCACCACCACACTGGAGTAGGGTATTACACCACAATGGTGGCCCAAACCAGTATAAATCTTGTGTCTTTGTGTTGCGAGTTCATCGAGTTCGTCCGCGAGATCTTAGCGAGCTAGGGCATAGATCGGTAGGGAGGAAATCTTCGCGCGCACCCCAGTGTTCGAACCTTGAGGGTTTTGCCAGAACCTGTGATCTGACATTTGGTGCGCCAGGTAGGGGTGCGCCGTAGCTCCTCTCCGCCAACCTACGCTCCGCCGCCACCGCACTTTGCCCTCATGGCAAGCGCCCCGCTACCGGCTCCAATGGTCGGCGCTGACGACGGGGCCAGGGGCTCCGAGCCCTGGCCCCGCCCTGCGGTAGGTGCGATGGCCACCCAAGTTCAGGCCGGAGATGCCGCCACGCTATGACGGCGCGGCGGACCCGTTGGCTTTCCTACTGGAATACGAGGAGGTCGTCCTCGAGGCCGGGGGCGATGACAAGGTCATGGCCAACAGGCTCCCCATGGCCCTTGCCGGCGAGCCATGCGCCTGGCTACTCAACCTCCCTGGATCCACAGTGGCATCCTGGGAGGAACTCTGCGACCTCTTCACTGCGCGCTACACGGTACCGGCACACCACGCGGTCGCGGCCCTGTTGGGCGTCTCTCAAGCACCGCCTTCAGATCGCCACGTCAAGCCGTTCCTCCGCCAGATTGGTGCCGCTTCCAAGTGCTCGGGGGCTCCGCCGGGTTGGGCTGCGCCAGAGGCCGACCTCACCTTCCACACAGAAGACCACCCCGACTCCACCGCCGGCTCGGGCATGCTCCCAATGCTCTGCACGCCCACCATCTGCAACGTGGTTGTTACCAAGACCCTCATCGACGGCGGCGCCGGCCTCAACTTGCTCTCCGTGGAGGCCTTCAGCCTTCTTCATGTGCCACTCGAGCGGCTCAGCCTCAGCAAGCCTTTCTCAGGAGTTGGTGGTGGACTGCCCGCTCCCTAGGGCAGATCCGCCTCCCCGTCACCTTCGGCACGCGCGACAACTACCGCACCAAGCTGGTTGACTTCGACATCGCCTGCATCAGCCTCCCATACAACGCCATTCTCGGGTACCAAGCTCTGGCCCAGTTCATGGTGGCGACTCATCCAGCCTACAACCTCATGAAGATGCCCGGAAGCAAAGGCGTCCTCACTGTCAAGGGGGATGCCAAGGAGGCCCTGGCGACACTCAAGCTCGCCCTCAAGTCCGCTATGGCACAGCAGCCTGCTGACGCGGGCACCTCCGAGCCCAAGGGAGCCGCACCGACCAAGAAGAAGCAGTTGTTCACACATGACAAGGCGGAAACCAAGCGGGTGCCGGTCGACGAGGACGGGCCCTCAGGAGCCACCTTTACCATAGGTGCCAGTCTCGACCCAAGCCAAGAGGAAGCGTTGGTGAAATTCTTGCGCGTGAACAAGGATACATTCGCGTGGGAGCCCAATCAGCTGGTGGGGGTCCCGAGAGAGGTGATTCAGCCTCATTTAAGGGTATGCCCCAGCGTACGCCCTGTGAAGCAGCGGGCGAGACGGTAGTCCACTGAGAAGCAGGCCTTCATCGTCCAAGAGACCCGCAAGCTAGATGCAGCGGGTGCCATTCGCGAGGTTCGGTATCCCGAATGGCTGGCGAGCCCCGTCGTAGTGCCGAAGAAAGGCGAGAAGGAGCGAATGTGCATCGACTTCACCAACCTCAACAAGGCCTGCCCCCAAGATCCGTTCCCGCTCCCACGCATTGATCAGATCGTCGACTCCACTGCCGAGTGCGACCTACTGTGCTTCCTGGATGCGTTCTCAAGGTATCACCAGATCAAGATTGCGGTAGAAGATGTGGAGAAGACGGCCTTCCTGACCCCGTGTGGGGTGTACTGCTACACCTGCATGCCCTTCGTACTACGCAACACGGGCGCAACCTTTCAGCAGCTAATGCATATCGCCTTGGGGCGGCAGCTCGGGAGAAACACGGAGGCCTACGTCGACGACATTGTGGTAAAATCTTGGGAGGCCAGGACCTTGATTCAAGACCTGGAGGAGACCTTTGCGAGCCTGCGCCAGGTGAACTTGCGGCTTAACCCGGAAAAGTGCGTGTTCAGCGTCCCTTCCGGCAAGCTGCTGGGCTTCCTCGTGTCCCATAGAGGGATCGAGGCGAACCCAGAGAAGATCAAGGCCATTGAGGACATGAGCCCATCGCAGACCCTTAAGGAAATGCAAAAGTTGGCTGGTCGGGTAACTGCGTTGGGATGCTTCATCTCCAAGCTAGGAGAGCGCGCCCTACCCTTCTTCAAGCTGATGAAGAAGAAGGGCCCATTCAAGTGGACCCAGGAGGCCGACCGAGCTTTCCAAGATCTCAAGAGATACCTGACCAGCCCTCCGGTGATGGTGGCACCACAACCTCTCGAGCCCCTAGTGCTCTACCTTGCTGCTACCCTGTACTCTGCCAGCGCAGCGCTGGTGGCGGTTTGGGAGGAGCACCAAGCCAAGGGCGCGCTGCACCAAGCTACAGCTGAAGTAATGCAAGATCAGGAAGGCGTCGCAAGAGCCTTAGCAGCATCAACAGAAGACCAAGCTCGGCAGGACAACGTCACTGAGATTCCCACAAGCAATCAGGCATCAGGAGTCCCTCCACCTCAGGTGACGTCCCAACCTCCGCAAGGCACGAGCCTCAACAGCGCGCCAGCCCTCATCGAACACCCGGTGTATTTTGTCAACACAGTGTTGCGGGACGCAAGGGCGCGACATCCCATGCCCCAGAAGCTCATGCTCGCGCTCTTGGTGGCCTCGTGCAAGCTAAGGCACTACTTCCAGGGCCACCCCATCAAGGTCGTCTCAGCCTACCCATTGGAGAGGGTGCTAAGGAGCCCCAATTCTGCCGGAAGGGTCGCTGAGTGGAACATCGAGCTGCAAGCATTCCAGTTGGAGTTCAGCACAACCAGGGTCATCAAGGGAGCTGCGCTCGCTGATTTTGTGGCGGAATGGACGGATGCCCCAACACTTGAAGTAGGTGAAGACCGGTCCACCTCACTAGGGGGCGAGGCGCCAGACGGTTGGGTCATGTATTTCGATGGCACCTTCGCGCATCAGGGCGCGAGGGCTGGAGCAGTACTCATCTCGCCCACTCAGGACAAGCTCTATTACGTCGTGCAGCTCTGCTTTCAGCAGGGCGAGAAGGTCTCCAACAACATCGCGGAATACGAGGGCCTCATAGCTGGCCTGAAGGCCGCGGCAGCTCTGGGGGTGAAGCGCCTTACCGTTAAGGGCGACTCGCAGCTCCTTGCCAACTTCTCCAACAAATTATACGAACCGAGGGACGAGCATATGGAGGCATACCTCACGGAGGTGCGCAAGATGGAGAAGCAGTTCTTGGGCCTGGAGTTACAGCATGTGCCCCGGGGCACCAACAAGGAAGCTGATGACATCGCCAAGAGGGCATCCAAGCGGCAGCCACAACAGCCCAGCGTCTTCGAGGAACGACTCTTCAAGCCATCGGCGGCACCACCACTTCCAAGCGCAGCTCAGCCTCGGGAGGAGCTCCCGCAGCCGCCTGTCATGGGAGCCCCGGCCTGTTGCCCGACCTCAGGAGCCCGCCTGCTCTTGGCGCTCGAGCCCTAGGAGGGATGCTGGATCAAGGAATTCAAGGAGTATCTGATGCAAGGGGCATTGCCAGAGAAGGATGAGGACGCAGAGCGCGTGGCCCGGCAAGCCACAGCGTACTGCATCTAGGACGGTGAGTTATAAAGGAAGTGGCCAATGACGTTACTCTATGCTGCATTTCCAGGGACCAGGGGAAGGAGCTGCTAATTGATATACACGGTGGGGATTGCTGGCACCACTCGTC